>NC_033622.1:5103210-5189977 GCF_001540865.1 Ananas comosus | reverse complement strand
GCCGGCCTCGTCGTCCTGGCTCTGTGGAAATAGTAGGGTGAGAACTACAACGACAGTTTCCATAGTTTCGGCCCCAATCTCACCGACTTTCCCACTAGGTCTAAAACTCAGCAGAATAGAAAGAAATAAGCAAATAAGTAACCAACTGTACAAATGCAACTAATATGCCTGAAACAAAGCTCTCAATAAAGATTCTCAATGTAAAACTCATGAAGAATGCAAGTTCTTGATCTCTTGTTCAATCTCATGGCGGGTAACCCGTGGGTTTCGCCGCATTAACTCACCAACTCAAAATCCAAATCGTCGAGGAGACTCCTAATCGGACTCGACGGGGACCGTCCTCTGGGGAACAACACCAACCCGAACTGCAATCTTTATCAGATAGCTGTCGGATTTTATTTCTCACTCTACGGGTGTCAGAAAAATATGAAACTTTAAATCTAGCCTCGTAAAAATATTTCTGACTTATCCTCCAATTTTCATAATTTTCTGAGACTGTGCATTTTCTGCTAATTTATCTGTCCCGTTTCCAACAGAAAATTCTAGATGTTCTGTTTTCATTCCGATTTCAGCACAAGTCACTTCTGACTTATGTTTTACTTCTATAAATTCAATAAAAATAGTTTCTCACACTATTTTTATTTATTTTTATTTTTATACCAAAATCTGGTATGTTACACCACGCATAGGCGATACATTCACAAATACACGGTCTCCAACCGCGAATTCTAATTCTCTTATGTGCTTGTCGGCATAACTCTTTTGCCTTGATTGTGCCGTCACAAGACGCTGACGGGCAAGGCGAACTCTTTCCTCCGCCTCCCGCACTACATCGAGGCCAAGAGTAACTCTTTCGCCCACCTCGCTCCAATGAATCGGGGAACGGCACCTCTTTCCATATAATGCCTCAAATGACGCCATCGCGATGCTTTCTTGGTAACTGTTATTATACGCGAACTCCGCCATCAGCAAGTAGTTGTGCTATCCATCCCTGTAATCAAGTACACACGCTTGCAATATATCCTCGAGAATTTGTATCGTCCTCTCCGACTGTCCATCACTCTGAGGATGAAATGTTGTACTGAAATCGAGCCGTGTGTCCAATGCATCTTGCAGGCTCCTCCAAAAATGAGATGTGAACCTGGGGTCTTGATCCGATACAATTGACACCGAAACCCCATGCAGTCTCACAACCTCGTCAAGATACACCTGAGCTAACCTGTCTCCCGACCACGTAGTGTGAATCGGCAAGAAGTGTGCCGACTTTGTCAATCAACCCACAATTACCCATATTGCATTATGTCCGCCTTGTGATCGAGGCAAACCGGTAACGAAATCCATCGCAATGTCTTCCCATTTCCAAACGGATATTGGTAGACTTTGAAGCTTCCCCGCCGGAAACCGGCGCTCCGCTTTCACCTGTTGGCACGTGAGACACTGTGCCACAAATTCTCCAATTTCTCTTTTCATACTCGGCCACCAATAATGCGCTTTCAAGTCTTGGTACATTTTAGTGCCGCCCGGGTGTATACTATAGGGAGATTGATGCGCTTCTTGCATGATCGCCCTCCGAACATCATCATTTTTAGGCACACACCAACGACTTCTAAATCGGAGTGTGCCATCGGTTCCAATGCTGAAATCGTCAGCACTACCACTTTCAACTTGACTCCGCACCTTTTGAAGATAAGAGTCTGAAGCTTGCAACTCTTTGATCTTCTCCAACAAGGTCGGTTGCACTACCAACGCAGCTAGTGTTGCCGGCACTCCCGGCGCTACTACTTCGAGGCCCAACCGTTGCATCTCCTTTTGCAATAACGGCTGTGACGTGATTGTCGTCGCCAAGTTTTCCACTGATTTTCTACTTAGCGCGTCGGCTAAGACATTGGCTTTTCCGGGGTGGTAAAGTATAGTGACGTCATAGTCCTTCAACAACTCCAACCACCGCCGCTGTCGCATATTCAATTCCCTCTGGGTGAACAAGTATTTGAGGCTTTTATGATCTGTGTAGATCTCACAATGCTCACCGTACAGATAATGCCTCCATAACTTTAGCACGAATATCACCGCGGCTAACTCAAGGTCATGAATCGGGTAGTTCTTTTCACAACTCTTCAACTGGCATGAAGCATAAGCTATCACCCGGCCATTTTGCATTAACACACACCCGAGACCACTGTATGAAGCATCACTGTACACTACGAAGGTCTCCCCTGGAGTGGGGAAGGCAAGCACCGGGGTCGATGTCAACCTGTTCTTCAACTCTTCGAAGCTCCGATCGCAATCGGTTCTCCAAATATACTTCACTCCTTTGTGGGTAAGGCGCGTTAGTAGAGTAGTTATTTTGGCAAACCCTTCCACAAACCGCCGGTAGTAGCCCGCGAGTCTAAGAAAACTGCGGACCTCCGCTACACTCGTTGGACGAGGCCAATTCTTGATCGCCTCCACCTTCTTAGGATCTACCGAGACTCCATCGCCCGATATCACGTGGCCCAAGAATGTGACCTCCGTAAGCCAAAAATCACATTTCCTCAACTTGGCATAAAGCTTCTCATGTCGGAGAATCTGTAGCACGGCTCTCAAATGCTTCTCGTGCTCCTCCTCGCTTTTCGAATAGACCAACACGTCATCAATGAACACCACGACGCATCGATCCAACAACGGCCGAAAGACTCGATTCATCAAGTCCATAAATGCTGCCGAGGCATTAGTAAGTCCAAACGGCATTACCGTGGACTCATAATGGCCATACCGCGTACGGTACGCCGTTTTGTGCACATCCTTCGGTCTAATCTTTAGTTGATGATACCCCGATTGGAGATCAATCTTCGAATACACCTTCAACCCTTGCAACTGATCAAACAGATCGTCAATTCTCGACAACGGGTACTTGTCCTTGACCGTTACTTTGTTCAACTCGCGATAGTCTACGCAAAGTCGAAGTGTACTGTCTTTCTTTTTCACAAATAGCACCGGAGCTCCCCACGGTGACACACTCGGCCTTACGAAGCCTTTATCGAGCAAGTCTTGTAGTTGTGCTTTTAACTCCACTAGTTCCACCAGTGCCATTCTATACAGAGCCTTCGAGATTGGCGCCGCCTCGAGAATCAAGTCAATGATAAACTCAACCTCCCGGTCTGGTGGCAATCCCGGTAACTCCGCCGGAAATACATCCGGAAACTCACACACAACTCGAATATTACCCAACTCAGGGTGCTCCCTTTGAGTATCTATCATGGTTGCCAAATAGGCTTTACATTCACCTTTGATCATCTTCCTCGCCCTCGCCGCCGATATGGTCGCCGCAAAGCGCTTGCTCTTACACGCGCGATACACCAACTCCTCTTGGTTAGGCTTGCAAAACGTAATCACCTTACTCTCGCAATCTATAACTGCATAATACTTGGAGAGCCAATTGGTCCCCAAGATTACATCAAATCCCCACATTCTGTCTAGCACCAACAAGTCGCTTGGCATAATCCATTCTCCTATCTGAATTGGACAAGCCAAGCACTCCTCGTGCACTCTGAACGAATGTTCCGGTGCATTGACCCACCAATAGTCATAATTATGCACTATTTTGATGCCATGAGTTCTCGCAAATGATGCACCAATAAATGAATGAGATGCACCCATATCAAATAAAGCTCTAGCTCTAGTGCCATTAATCAGAATAATACCTGCCACAACGTCATCTGGTGCTGCAGGCTGCTCCTCCACCTGAGTGGCCAAAACCCGGCCACTAGGTGCTCGTGATCCCTCCGGCTGACGCGGTGATGACGCGCGTCCAGCCGACATCGCTGGTGGCAACCCCACAAGCTGCCTCTGGGTAGACGGTGCTGATGCCGCCGTCGGCGCAGACGACGTCCAGCTCAGGCACTCCCGAATAAGATGTCCCGGTTGACCACAATTGAAACATTTTCCTTCACGCTGCGAGCAAGTCGACACTTGGTGCTCACCGCCACAAATAACACATCGAGGAGGTCTCCAACTCCTGGCTTGCTGTCGGGGATACCGAGGGGGTTTCTTTGCATTCGGCCGGCCCCAGGCACCGCCCGCCACTCGCTTCTTGCCTTTATCCCTTGACTTGGCCATAGCTTCACGCTTCTCTCATGCGTAGGCGTTACCGTGCTCCACCTATAGGGCCCGATCAAAGACCTCCGCAAAGGTCGTCAACTTAAGGATTTGCACCTTCTCGTAAATTCTAGGCTGGAGTCCTCGCAAGAACCAATCAGCTCAGTCTCGGTCATCACGAACAACATCCGGGACGCAATCAATAATGTGGGAGAACTCCTGCTCGTAGTGCACTACCGAGCGATCTCCTTGTCTTAGTTTGCGGAACTTCTCTTGTAGCTTTCGCTTAACCGTGTCGGGGAAGTAGTTCGCGAATACCGCTCTCTTGAACTCCTCCCAAAGCATAGGCGGAAGATCGGATAATCGATCCCGCTTAACTTGCTTCCACCACACCATCGCCGCCTTCTCTAAGCAATGGGAGGCGAGATACACCTTGTCTTTCTCCGAGGTATTCAAGTCCTCGAAGAGCGTTTCCATTGAGTCGATCCANATTCTCTTTTCTAATGTTCCACTAATGGCTGAGGTGCCTGAGTTGGAGAGAATTGGAGGATACTTAAAAGCGCGATGGGAGACCCAACAGGTGCGGGAGTGAAAGCTTAGGTGCTTGCGGAGGTGAAGCTTAGGTGCTTCGAAGTTAGTGCGGCTTAGGTGCTGCGGTGAGCTTAGGTGCTCGGTTGCTAGGCTTAGGTGCTTGGCGGAAACAAGTGCGGCTTAGGTGCTGCGACAAGTACTTCTCGTAGTACTAATACCACTAGGGTGAATTATTTTTTCGCGTGTTGGTCCCATGGGTTTTTCTCCAAATTGGAGTTTTTCCACGTAAATCTTGGTGTGCTTTTTATTTTCCGCATTTATTTTTATTGCATCGAGATTTGTGGTTTTTGGCCGTTCACCTATTCACCCCCCTCTAGATCCTTGGGCTCCTCAAAACTTTCAAGAGTCCCCTGACTGGCAGCTGGTAATGCCCGTGCCGATGCAGATAACGGTGCCGGTGACGAACCCCTCGGGCACTCGGTCCGGAAGTGGCCCTCCTAGCCACACAGGAAGCACCTGTCTCCCCACTGCGGGCACTGCGGTGGAATGTGGGGACCACCACAGATCAAGCACTCGGGAGGTCGGCGACGATCAGAACCTCTTCGCTGTGCATATAAGCCATGCCCTCGCGACTGGCTCCTAGGGTGTCTCGGCGGCCTCCTAGAGTGTGACTGACTCGCACTCTCAGCCGCGGGCCTTTTGTCCTTACCCTTGTCCATGCCTTCTCTCCGTTCCTGCATATCCGCCGCGCCCCTCTCCACAATGAGAGCGCAGTTCACCACTTCCCGGTAGGTCTGCAGATTTGACGTTTGCACAAACCGGAAGATCGAAACTCTCGAAGATGCAGGCATTGTCCTCGTCGTCCCGGCCGCACTACGAAAGGCATGACTCCCGCTCGTACTCAGCTACTGTACGTCATCCTAGTGCAATCCGCACAAGTCTTTCTCCATTTGCCTCTTGATGCTGTCAGGGAAGTAATGCGCCAAAAGAAGTTCCTTGAACCGCTTCCATGAGATAGCCGACAAATCCGTGCTGGGGTTGTCTTGAACATCCAACCACCAACGATAGGCCTCGCTGTCACGCCCCGGGACCGATCCCTTTGGCCGGCCCGGGCACGTCGAACAGACGCCGAACGGACAGAGTCTTCCCTGTCCGCCCAAGGCTCAACACATGTACAATTCAAGCAGAAAGAATGCACAAGCGGAAACATACAATTACGGCTTACACGAGGGTAAGCAATAGCCAGAGTGAAAGAATATTAAACTAAACAACTCACAAGTACTATGATTCATTTTTTATCACATACATTGCATTCAATCTTTACATTCACGATGTACTATGATTCATTTTTTATCACATACATTGCATTCAATCTTTACATTCACGATTCTTTTACATATACATGCTTTTCATCATTTCTTTTTTTTACATCACATTTTTCTCAAAATAGAAGTTTACATTCTTTTCCTTTACATCTCAATTCATCAAGTACAAAAGATGATATAAGGGTATGCTACTAGCAAAAGTATAAAACCCGACTCGGGTAGTCACTGTCTACGGCGCGATACCTTTACCGCGGTCGCTCACCGGCTCGCTCTGTCCCGACTCTGTGGAAATAATGGGGTGAGAACTACAACGAAGTTCCCAGTGGGTTCGGCCCCAATCTCACCGACTTTCCCACTAGGTCTAACTAGGCATAATAGAAAGAAACAAGCAGATAAGTAACCAACTGTACAAATGCAACTAATATGCCTGAACAAAGCTATCAATAAGGATGCTCAATGTAAAACTCATGAAGAATGCAAGTTCTTTGATCTCTTGTTCAATCCCATGACTAACCTGTGGGTTTCGCCGCATTAACTCACCAACTCAAAATCCCAAATCGTCGAGGAGACTCCTACAACTCGACGGGGACCATCCTCTGGGGAACAGCACCAACCCAGTGATGACAAACTCCAGAGCGCATCGCTCGAGGGGGAGCTACCGCCCTCGAGCAAGGACTTATAGCGAGTATGATCCAATCCTTAACTCAAAGGATGTCAAGTTCAATCCGTTCCTTAACTATAAGGAAATTATGCACAAATGACCCTTAGCTCTAAGGTTGTATGTCATTATGTCTCAATCTCAAGTTCTTTGCATTCTATGTTTTTGTAATACATTGAACTTTTGCAAATTGCGGAGTTCGAGTGTGTGGAATGAAATATGGAACTATCCTACATATTCTAAAAGGCTTGGACAAGTTTTTGGACAAGTTAGAGGGCGATTGGAAAGCTAAAAGCAAGAAAGTGCGCTGATCTGGCAAAATCAGCAGTTTTCTGTTTGGTGTACCGGTACAGCCATCATGGTGTACCGGTACACAATGGTAAAACGTGGCAGCAAGACTAATTTGGTAATTTCACATTTGATCCCTATCTATTTGAACCCAGCACGACTCCTGGTGCTCAGTGGAGGTTGTTGGAGACCAGAGAAGCAGCCTTGCACCATTTTCTCTCTCTCTCTCTAGGGTTTTTCTCTCTCTACAAAGAAATCGCCGATTTCGCTCGTTTTCGTCGCAACGTTGGTTTTCCGCTGATTGCGAGTGTTGCGGAGCTTACGTGGACGTGTGAGGGAGTGTTTGGGAAGGCTTTCGCAGCTCTGAGCCAGTGAGGTGCTGGTTGGAAGCTTGAGAAGGTAATCGACTCGACTTTTCCGTTATCGACGTTCTATTAGTCGATTTGAGTATTGATTTTGGGTTTTTGCTTCCAACTGTTTTAACCTGAGGTTTCAGCATGTAAATATGAGTTAATTAGCTATGAATGAACCTCCTTAGACCAGGGATAAGCTACTTTGAAGCTTATTAGAGATGTCTCGCTATTTATGAAGCTATTTCGAACTATACGCGGGTTATTCGATCGAATTGATGCAGTTTGAAAATTGTGTCTTCGCAGCGGGTTTCTGAACCACGTGGAGCTTATTTGGTGACCTTTAGAAGGTGTTCTAACCTGAGGTAAGCAAGAATTTCAGTTAGGAAGCTAAAATTGCAAGAATTCGACTATATACTGTAGGTGTATGGCGGGTCTGTGCACGTACCGGATATGCTTCCGCTGGTACCCGGGCGTGACAGTTTTCCATCATGTCATTACACTAACTCTAGTGTTCTTTATACCACATTTGTTGCTAACTCTAGCTTTTATTCTTTAAATGCTACACTTTTGATGCTAACTCTAGCTTTTATCGTTCTTTATGCCACACTTGTTCTCTTTGATGCCACACACTAACTCTAGTATTCTTTTCATTTACTAATGCCACTCAATCTACATGTCATAGTGTCACCTTTGTTCTTTTACCTCAACTAGGTTTTCATGTTATCACCAATCATGCATACATAGGGTTCTCAACCATCTCATAATGCAATTGTACTCACAACATGCCACATTCACATAAACATCATCTCATTTACCCTACAATGCATGCAACAAACACTTGCTCATATGCTCAATAAGTGACACATTAGACATAGAAAGAATTTTAAGGAGTTTGGAAAGCACCACCCACTTCGTAGGCTTGCTAAGGTGCTCGGGTTCGAATTTCACGATTTTTGGCCGCCTATTTCCTTGCCTACGACAAAACGAAGCCAAATTAGGCTTTTGGCTCATAACTTCGCATAGTCTTTTCGTAACGTCAATCCGAGCGCACCAACGCATCGAAAATACCCCTAATTAGGTTTCTAGAGGGTCAATTTGACTTTGAAACCCTCACATGCAAAAGCCCCAATTTGGTGCCCTAGCATCAACATCTAAACAAAACCCTTATTTTGATCTCAACCATGAGCAAAAGAGAGCTTATTACTATCTAAAAGTTCCATTAAAACCATTTCTAGGTCACTCTAAACCCATCTTAGGGTTCTACCATGAGAGGGGGCAAAGCTTACCTCAAAGCTTTCCCTTTTCTTGCACCAATGAGGAAGAAGAAGATGGTGATCCACTCCTTAGCCTCCTTCTCCTCCATCTTATCCTCCTTACTCCGCCTCTTGAGGGAGAGAGATTTCCTAGAGAGAGAGAGAGTTCTTGTTTGTAAAATGAGAGGGAGAGAAATGAGAGAAATATCTCATTTGCCCCTTTTAAATAACCCATATGATGCATAAATGCATTTAGGCCCCTCAACTTTCATCTCATTGCACAGCCCTGACTGGGCATTTTTCGGGCACGGCGACCGGTCTCTCGAGGATGGGACCGGTCCCAGAGAGCCCTCCGGCAGCTCAGCGGAGCTCTCACACGATGCAACCGATCCTTCCTGATGGGACCGGTCTCTCCGGGACCGGTCTCTCCCCGCAGGGACCGGTTCCCGAGAGCTGGTCTTCTGGGACTTAGCCGATTTTTCCATCTCTGAGATTTTTCGCATTCGGGGACCAGTCTCTCCCACCAGGGACCGGTCCCCAAGAGCTTAAAAGCTGCAGTAAGCAGATTTTTGATTCTTTAGCTCTCGAAAATCCCCAACAATGCACTTTTACCCTTTTTGACGCCTTCGGCCTTTCCGAAGCATACCAACCTCGCACTTTGGTCAATTTGACTAAAGTTCGATATTTATTTACCGAAGTTTCGGTACATTACAATAAAAGAGCTGAGGATTCTTTCCAAATTAAGCTCAAGTCTGGAAAAGTGTTACCAGAAAGACAAGGGCAACCACAAAATGGTAAAGATAAAGAAATTCAGATAAATGAAGAGGCACCAACTTCATCAAATCAAGGAAAATTATCAAAGATTGAGTATAACATACTTTCCCATTTAAGAAAAGTGCCAGCCTTGTTGAGTGTGTATGACGCCCTGATGATGTCCAGAGAACTTCGGGATGTACTCATTTACGCTTTACAAAACCCTGAGCCCTTTTATGCTTATTTTGCTGAGATGAATATGAAAAAAGCATTGTACTCCAGACATATCGCTAATGTTATTTTCACTGATGAGGACATGCTGTTGGGAACTGCTCATCACAATAGGCAGTTATATGTGACTGGGACAAGCGATGGAGAGAAGATTAATCGTATTCTAATCGATCCTGGATCCTCAGTCAATATTTTGACTTTAAGAACTTTGAAAAGTTTAGCTTTGAATGTCGATCATTTGTCCTCAGAAAAAATTTTGATTCAAGGCTTTAATCAACATAGCCAAAAAGCTCTCGGATCGATCATTCTTCCTATAAATTTTGGAGCATTATGGACCGATGTAAAATTCTATGTGATAAATGCAGATACTTCGTATAAAGCGTTATTGGGACGGCCTTGGTTGCACGAGTATAATGTTGTCCCCTCTACTCTTCATCAATGTATAAAATATATTAAGGATGGAGAAGAATTCAGAATTGATGGCGACGTACGCCCATTTGGAGTGCATGAAGTACGATATGAAGATGCGAGATATTTTGCAGAATCTAAAAAAGATATAAAATTGTCTCGTGAACCCGAAGAGGGTAAAGTTCAGAGAGAGAAAATTATCAAAGGGAAAGATAAAAATTGAGGATAATAAAGAAATTTTGATTCCGCACTTCGGAAGTGATTCAGAAGATTTGAATGATGAAAAAAAAGTAAGAAAAATATTGGAAACATTTTCTCTCAAGTTAAACAAGCCTCGGGGAGAGGACTCATCAGAAGATGAAGAGATTTTTCCGACATCCGAGTCAAATATGGTCATAAGAACTCCTGAATTGATTGAGGATTCCTTAATTATTACTAGAGTTCCGTGTGGACATATAAAACCTCTCCATATAAGTGAGCTAATAAAAGTGAATGATCTAAAAACTTTCTTTGTACCTCCTCAAGTTGAGAAAGTCAAAGGAAAAGAAAGAATAAAGAAAGGAATCCTTTTTTACAAGTCAGATGATTATAAACCCTCTGATCTTATCAAGCTTGATAACTCTGATGAGGAAATATATGAAGATGTCAACATGCCAAAATACTTTCCGAAAAATCTCAAAAACATGCTAAATAGATCAGGATTTCCTATAAGAAGGTCACGGGCTAATCGAAAATTTTTTCAGAAAATGTGGAATCCGCCACAAAAAAGAGTTGTGCTTCCAAATGGGCGAACAGTACACACAAGAGGGCTAGGATATTATCAATCTACCCGTGTGTCCAACAAATCTCAATACTCTTACAAAGAGATCATTGGAATGACAGCTTCCGAGATAGGTCAACTCAAAACTTATCTCACACCTCCGATGACAGATGATTCATGCGTCATACGACATACCTGCACTATGATTACAATAAAGGATATAAAGCAAGATAAGGACACGATCTCAACTGAGTCAGTAAAAACAAAGCTTCTGGAATTAAAAGATGCTCCACAAGAGCTTGAAGATGGGGGGCAAGCCACCGTTGATGAGCTTTTAGAAATAAATTTGGGCAACGAAGAAGATCGAAGACCCACTTATATTAGTGCACTACTTCCAGAAAAAGATCAAGATGTGTTGAAAGCATTGTTGTTAGAATATAAAGACTGTTTTGCTTGGACATATAAAGAAATGCCCGGCTTAGATCCGAGTGTGGTTGTTCATAAACTTGCCATTAGCACAGATGTGGCTCCAATTAAATAGGCTCCAAGGAGGATAAGAGTTGACTTAGAAGAACAGATCATAACAGAAACTAAAAAGCTTATTGAAGCAGGGTTCATCAGAGAAGAGAAATACGCTGACTGGATCGCAAGCATAGTCCCAGTAAAGAAGAAAAATGGTCAAATTCGCATATGCGTTGACTTTTGAGATCTAAATAAAGCATGCCCAAAGGACGATTTTCCACTGCCAATCACTGAACTAATGATCGATAACATTTCAAGTTACGAGATGTTTTCTTTTATGGATGGCTCCTCTGGGTATAACCAGATAAAGATGGCACCTGAGGACGAAAAACACACCGCTTTTAGAACTCTAATTGGCATATACTGTTATAAGGTTATGCCCTTTGGTCTAAAAAATGCAGGAGCCACTTATCAAAGGGCTATGACAATAATTTTTGACGACTTGCTCCACAAGATTGTTGAGTGTTATGTTGATGATTTGGTGGTCAAAACTGTAAATAAAGCAAATCATTTTGAAGACTTGAGAACAGTTTTCACCAGATTAAGAAAATATAATATGAAAATGAGCCCTCTTATATGTGCATTTGGAGTTTATTCAGGCAAATTTCTTGGGTTTATTGTTAGACATAGAGGAATCGAAATCGACCCAGCAAAAATTAAAGCTATCATAGAATTACCACCCTCAAAGAATTTGAAGCAATTACGGTCTTTTCAAGGAAGATTGGCATACATTAGGAGATTTATATCAAATCTATCCGGCAGGGTTAAGCCATTTTCTAAATTAGTGAAGAAGGATGCGCCTTTTATATGGGATGATGATTGCCAAACCGCATTTGACGACTTTAAAAAATATATATTAAGTCCCCCAGTGCTTGCTGCTCCTGTTTGTGGTAGGCCATTAATTTTGTATACCGCTACACTTGAAGGATCGCTAGGTGCACTTCTTGCTCAAATCAATGAAGAAGGAAAGGAAAATGCTTTATATTATCTCAGTAGGATGTTAGTGGGGGCAGAAAATTCTTACTCACCAATTGAAAAGCATTGTCTAGCCCTTATATTTGCCGTTAAGAAATTAAGACATTATATGTTAGAACATAAAATCCATTTAATTTCGAGGGTGGACCCACTTAAATTCTTAATGACAAGACCAGTTTTGACTAGAAGGTTGGTGAAGTGGGCTGTTATACTCCTTGAATTTGATATCACTTATGTACCACAGAAAGCTATCAAAGGTCAAGCACTTGCTGATTTTCTAGCTGCGCATCTAGTGCCAGATGACTCACCTTTGATTTGTGATTTGCCTGATGAGCATATCATGTTTACTGTAGAAGAGCAACCCTATTGGAAAATGTATTTTGATGGCGCCTCCTCAATTCAACCAGCTTTCAGTCCAAATATCCCTAAGATTAAGGCCGAGATAGGGTTAATCTTTGTAACACCTGAAGGAGGCATTTTAAGGTACTCATTAGCCCTTTTTTAGCCTCGCACAAATAACGAGGCTGAGTATGAAGCTCTTATCGCTGGTTTAGAAATTGCAATCCAGCTAAACATACAAAATTTGCATATCTATGGAGATTCCCAATTAATCATCAAACAAGTTGAAGGGGAGTTTAAAGTACATAAACCTGAGTTGGTCGAATATCAAACAAAAGTGAAATATCTTATGAAGAAAATCCTATGTATAGAAATAGAAAAAGTGTCCAGGGCTATAAATGGAAAAGCCGATGCCCTAGCTAGATTGGCTAAAGAGCTTGCTGATCCTACCATGGATGAGGTCCAAATAATTATACGGAATCGAAAAATATTGTCCCCGGCTGACTTAAATCGAGAAGAAGATACGAAAGAAGCTGAAGTTGCAAATATCGAGATAGAAGATGATTGGAGAGAACCTTTCATCAATCTTCTCAAATATAATAAACTACCAGAAGAAAAGTCAAGACAAGCACAAATTAAGAAAAGAGCAATGAGATATGTATTCGTTAATAATCAACTTTATCGCAGATCTTTTGATCAATTATGGCTTAAATGTTTATCTCCAGATGAGATTAAACAAGTCATGCATGAAGTTCATTCGGGTGTTTGCGGTGCGCACCAATCAGGGCCAAAAATGCGCCTTAAAATTAAACATTTGGGGTATTATTGGCCAACAATGATACAAGATTGTATAATGTATGCTAGAAAATGCCATCAATGTCAAATCCACGGTGACTTCATTCATCAACTCCAAACCCCTTGCATCCTACAATCGCCTCATGGCCATTTGATGTGGAGAACAGATGTGATAGGGCCTATCAATCCACCATCTTCCGGGGGACATAAGTTTATTCTTGCTGCTACAGATTATTTTTCTAGATAGGTTGAGGCAATCCCACTGAGAGAGGTAAAAGCAGATGATGTCGTCAAATTCTTTAGAGAAAATATTCTATACCGATTTGGAGTTCTAAGACGAATTATATCTGATAATGGAACTGCCTTCAAGAGTTTCAAAGTCAATAGATTTGCTACTCAACATAAAATTGATTGGAGGTATTCTTCAATATATAATACAAGGGCTAATGGATTGGCTGAAGCCTTTAATAAGACTTTGATAAGACTATTAAAGAAAATTATTGGCAAAAATCAAAAAGAATGGCATATGCGAATCATAGAAGCTCTCTGAGCCTATCGAACCACATACAGAACGCCAACTCAAGCAACACCCTACTCTTTGGTGTTTGGCACTGAGGCAGTATTACCATTAGAAGTTGAATTGCCCTCATTGCGGATAGCAGTTCAACATGAATTAACAAACGAATAAAATGCTCTACTAAGGCTTGATGAGCTAGATACATTAGATGAAGTCAGGTTAACTGCCTAACAAAATTTGGAACTCTATCAAGCCCAGATGGCAAGAGCATATAATAAGCTCACTCGGCACCGCACCTTTAATTTTGGGGAGTTGGTGCTCGTTCTTCATAGACCGATTATAATCAATAAACACACTGGAAAGAAATTTGATCCAAATTGGGAAGGTCCATATGTAGTAGAAAAAGCTTATGAAGGCGGCGCTTATCAATTAATTGACGCCAAAGGTGAAAGACCAATGCCACCTATCAACGGTCGTTTCTTAAAGAAATATTATGTATAAAAAAAGAAAGGGTGGGGGACATGTTGTTTAGACAATATGGGTAATGAATTTGATTGTCCATATTGGACTTCAGGAAAAAATTGTAGCATTTTCAGCTGTAGCAAAATTAAAATCCCCAATGCGAGAAAACTTTTGAGACTCACAAGCAAAAGTTAGGGGGGATGTAATATGACCGCCATGTCGTTAAACTGAGCATCCGAATGTAATATGACCGACATGTCGTTAAACTGAGCATCCGAATGTAATATGACCGCCATGTCGTTAAACTGAGCATCCGAATGTAATCTGACCGCCATGTCGTTAAACTGAGCATCCAAATGTAATATGACCGTCATGTCGTTAAACTGAGCATCTTAATGACCGCTATGTCGTTAAACTGAGCACATTAATTTAGATCGACTCTCATGTCATCAAACTGATTAAACTTAGCACGTAAAAAATAAAATTAACATATGCAGTGGGGGCATACTCCCTAAACGATAAAATTGAATGACATATCTTATGTGAGTCACCAACGGGCTTGATTGTCCACAACAGACTTCAAGGGTAAAATTGTAAACTCCCCAGTTGTGATATAGCCACACAGGTAAAATTTTGTCCCTCACTGTAAGAAAAACCTTCGAGACTCACAAACAAAGTTAGAGAAGAGTGTCTATTAAAAACTCATCAGGACATTAGATTACCAAAAGAAAATCAGTAGGGTCAGTTATGTGTTGTGACTTTGGTTGCTTCTCAAGCAAAATAAACAAAACAAAACCCATTCTCACAAGATAACCATTGTCACAGTGTAACACCACATAAAAAAAAATGAGAAGATCAAATACTTATGAACTTGATCAATATTACTCAAGCATAATCCAAAGCATTCAAAATTTCAAAAAGAAGAAAAAAAGGAGTCAAATTTCAAATATTTGACGACGCTTCTCAAACAGCTCTATAAATTCTCGAAGACCAGTGGATTCTTTAGAATCATTATAACCTTCAATGGCTGTAGCATGCTCCTTTTCTGCATCAACAACATCCTTTTGCAGTTCTTCCTGAGTCGGTGTTAGTTTTTTTAAGGAGTCATCGACTACTTGAAGTTTAAGTGACAATTCCACTTTAGTACTCTTCAAATGTGATATACTCTCTTCTAGTTCTCTTATTTTCTCTCTAGTTTGTTAAAGCTGTAAAGAGACACTTTCAGTAGCTTGAAGGAGAGAAATTTTTGTACTGATGTAGGAAGCAAGTTTTCTTTTTCTTAGCGCCAGATTCTCATCAGCATTCATGAGCTGAACAGTTGGAATAAAATTCGGACTTGATTCTAGTTCTTCAATGGCCTCTGCATGGTCAAATATGGGTTTTATACGCCTTTCCAATTCAGACGTATCGATCCCAAGTGTAGATAAACATTGGCAATATTTTGACACTTCTTCTCGAGCTGATCTAAATTTGCGACGATTGAATGTCTTCATGGTATCCATTATGCGATCGATCAAAAATGACTTGGCTATAATAGGTATCTCACTTTGGGAATCTCCTGCGGCACTATCTAAGCGAATGTCGACATTCTCGTCAAACGGTACATCCTAAAAAAAAAAAAAGGAAAGAAAAGAATAAAAAAGGGAAAGAGAATGAGAAGAAGAAGGAATATACGAATATATAAAATTTCACCATATCATTATTTTCAAAAGGTTCAGGTGGTGAAGGTGTAGGCTCATATTTCACCTCGTCACCGTAAGGTGATAAAGTATTTTCCGGATCATTATTCGATTTTGACTCTACCTGAAAACCCGCACACACAAAAAAAAAAAGCAAAAAAAAAAAGAAAAAAAGAAAAAAAAAAAGGGACAACAAAAATATATAATATAAGGGGTGCTTTCATGGGGCTGCCTTTTTTATGTATTAAAGAAACTTTGACAAGAAGGAAAAAATGAGGTCTTACTAGTTGAATTTAAATTGGTCTCCAAACGAGCTCTCTTATGCGCTTCTATGGTCGAAATATCAACGGCTCGTTCTCTTTTACCGAGCAAAGGTGTTTCTGTTGTAACTTCATTTTTGCTTTTCCCTACTGTCCTTTCATCCTATTCTTTAGTACCCTCATCCTAAACAACGGAGTTATGGTGTAAAAGAATAGTAAATACGCTTAATGCGTGACTACAGGGGTGATATGAAATAGAACCTGGGACAATTTTGACAACAAAAAAAAAAAGGAAAATCCTCTATTCTTGATGAAGTTTAAAATAGATACGTATATACCTCATGATTAGTTGTGCAAGTTTCGCTGAAAGAAGACACATCAATACCTGCAACATCTTTGAGTGGATCCTGCAACAAAAAGGACTATATGCTGATATTCGGAGCAAAATTGAAGATACATGCTGTAGGGACTGTTTTGTAAAAAAAAATAGGGAGTAAAATGTAAACGGGCTATAACTTTTCCGTTGTAATCCTAACTTATGCACTTTTGCAGCCATGAATTCCTTGAGAGCAATTTTAGACCAAAAAGAAAGATCGAGAATATAGATTTGCATCAAAAATCAAAGGACAATGAGGCTACAGGGACTGCTTTGTAAATACAGGGACTTAAATGTAAATGGGCCATAACATTTTCGTTATAGCTCCAATTTACAAAATTTTTGCGGCTACAGATTTCTAATGAAAAATTACACATTATTATCCATATCTTACCCCTTCTTTAGCTAAGAATCAAATGCTTAGTTTAAGACTAATAGAAGGCATATGGATTAACCGAAAAATAAAATTACCTCAATATACTTTGGTGGCGAAGGTGTTCGTAATCAACCAATTCATCATCATACGGAGATATATCATCCTCCATGGTCCCAGCCCCTCCGGTTTGTGATTCTATTGGTCAATATGTTATTCAAAATGAGTATGATCTATTCCACTTACACTCATAAAAAGAATATAAAAAGAAACATCACCTATTATTGAAGATACATTAAGAGAAAGTTTCTTGTGAGTTACATCAGCTACGATGTTCGGTGATGGATCCTTGTTGTTTTGTGTAGATGATTCCATATTACATGTCTGTATAAAAAAAATACAATTTAAAAAAAAGGGGGAAGAAAAAGTAGTTTATCGCAGGAGTTTGTACAATATTCTGCAAAAGAGAATTTTTGAGTCCACATTCTCTATATATGTGTTCAAAAGAAAAGGTATAAAATACCTTAAAAGTCTCGCTATTGGTCGGATGAACTTCAAATATATTGTTGGTACATGCCTCCATAGAAGTACCCTTAACAAAATTTTGGAACTATAAAATATTAAAAAAAAGAAAAAAAAAGAAAAGAAAAGAAATAGGATACCTCATTATGAATCGGAAAGCTAAGGCCAAATACTTCACATTAAGGAGTATTATCTAGAAAGCTGGCTTCAATATGATCATAAGAAGGGGAAATGCCACGATTGGTTCTCTGGTTGATGTTGTGGAACCCGACACCTTATGTTGCATAGAGCTGATAAATCGTGAAGTAGTTCCTTTCTCTTTCTTCAGAGCATCTTCGGTTCTTCTCTTCTTTTGACGTTCATCGGCATCTAATAAGTAAGCTACACCATGTCTAAAGCTTGAATGAACACTGTTGGACCACCAACATGCACAATGCAAAAGAACTTTTCCAACTCGAGCAACTTTAGGTATATAATAATTAGCCGAATTTCCATACTGAAGGAAATGATCCCAATACCCGATCAAAGTCTCGATGGAATCAGCTATTCTAGGGACATCAATAAATTCTGGAAAGTATTGATCGAATCCGAATTGACGTGAAAATCGATGAGGATTGTATGGTTGAGCATGCAGTTTATTCCTTAAACGAAGAGGAATAACACTCTGTCTAATAGAAATAAGATATTCATAAACTTCTGTTGGATATCGGCATTCTCCTATTGTAAGCTTCGCATCATATTACCATCCACCATCAACGAAAGAATAAGAATAAGGTAAAGGGCGCCATATGAAATGAACACTGGATCTAAGATGAAGTCTCGCTCTTTTAGCATTGAATGGCGAAGCAGCAGCATTCATAAATGATATCATTTGTGGAATACTCCTCAAACCAACAATATTTTTAATGTCATCGCTTATAGCTCTTCTAGAATAAGTTTGCTCAAAATGCAAACCGATCCAAGCATACAAGAAATTAACAGGAAATTAAGGACCAGGATGTGCAGGACCATCTGGGTGTTTACTCATATATGATAGTGCTATATGAATTGCACATAAAATAGTAGGAACCAAAGCGACTTTCTCGCCTAATGCTAGCTTGGAAGCCATAACAAATATTTCGGGTCTAATGAAATGATCTGAACTTGAGGGCATCACAAAATTGCATAACCATAAAGAAATAAAAGCAGCTCTAGTTGTGTCTTCTGTGTATGAAGGTGCAAATTTTTTATCATTGATGTCCTTGTACCTGGAGGAACGCGATCTCTTTGCACTTGGATGGAAGAAGTTCACCCACAAATCATAACGAATTTGCTTGCAAGACGATCGAGTCGTAATCCATTGATATACATCAAAAAGCTCTCTAAGACAGTCTGGATAAGATTTTTTATTATATAATTCCGAATTCATAGGAATATATTCATCATAAAGATGACCCGTAATAGGAAGATTACTTAGTTCTTTAATCTCCCACAAGGAAATTCCAACTTCTCCATATGGCAAATGAAATGTATTCGTTTCTGAACACCACAACTCTACAAGCGCTTTAATAATGTTCATGTTTTTATGATACTTCCCTCGTGAAGCAACTATACCACCAAAAATTCCTGCATGTTGTAATTGTGAGGTATATCATGACAAAATATAATCAGCCCAACTCTCAAAACCATCAATATCTTCACTATCTCCCAGTGACCTATCTTTACCCCCCCAGCTTGGATGACCATTCAATATTTTGTAACATAAAGATTCCAATGTATCCCTCTCTTTGGGTAAACCTAGAGGTGGAAGAAGTATGACATCTTCTTCACCATCAGGTGTGTAATAATGAGGACCAAAACGACCTAAGGGTTGTTTTTGCTTAAAAACCGCCCATTCCTTGAACACGGTTCTGTTGTAAGAAATAATTGAATCCGTTCTACTATTTTGAATCGGAGAAGCCCGAATTAGAGAAATACCTCTCACTATGCCTAAAATTTTGTCATCGGGATAAATCAGATGCTCCATCTTTTACCTGAAGAAAAAAAAATATCGTCAAAATACAAAATAGAATAAAATAAATACATGATATGAAAGCATTATCATAGATTCGTTATATAAAGGAAAGAAAAAGTGAAACAGTTACCAATCCGAGCTTGGCATCAAAAAAAGGACATAACAAACCTTATGATGTGAAGTTCATATTCCTAGTACGAATAGTACCTTTTTTTTCTTGCACAATGTAGCAAGCTAAAAAAAAAGGTGGGGGCATTTGTTTGTGTAATAATCAGAAAATAGGAGGACGTGATAGATTTAAATTTTGAAATTCAAATGTGGCTAAGTCGAATTCCATTCAAGTCCAGTTTGAATCTGAACCTAAGCCCGAATAAAAACCCACCCTAAATTTATCTGCGTATTGGTGGACCCCTATTATTATTATTTTCTTTTTCTCACATAAAAAAAGGTGGGGTCCACAACCAAAAAAAATAAAGGTTTTAGCTGAGATTCTCGTATCTCATTTTCAAAAGAAGTGTGGGGCCCACGATTCAAAAAATATATAGACTACGTGGGGCCCACAATTCAAAAAAAAAAAGTGGAAAAACGATGGTGCACCAGTCATAAGATGCCATTAAACCGGGCCATGATTAACTGGTTCCATGATAACTATTTAAATATTTCAGTCATTAAAATTGATTTGAACTTACGGCTAAGATCAGTTTAAATTAAGATGCCATTAATTAGTTTCATGCTTTATTTATTTTTCTCTTTTTCAAAAAAAAAAAGAAAGAGAGGGAAAAAAAAGAAAACCGTTTACGAGAGAAAAAAAGGGAAAACTAACTACCCACACCCACCACGTACAAAAAAAAACTGCCCACTTATCCACTAACTAAAAAATCTATAAAAGGGGGAAAGATACAATAAAGAGGGAATTTTTTTTTTTAGAGGTGGTTAGAGATCAACTGTTTAGGCAAAAAAAAGGAGAGAGAAACAAGGTTCGTTCAAAAAAAAAAGGTAGAGATATCCATTCAAAAAAAAAGAATTATATTTTCTTTCTTCTCCTCCTCACAAAATAATAATAATAATAATACTCGCATCCTCCCTCCATCCCTACATCAATGGCGGAGCTTCATCCGTCGGCGCTTAGCCGTCGGCAGAAGTAACGGCGCATCGGCGACCACGGCGGAGATGATGTGAAGCCGACGACCTTCCGTTCGGCGCTTAGCCGTCGGCGGAAGCAACGGCGCATCGGCGACCACGGCGGAGATGATGTGAAGCCGACGACCTTCCGTTTGGCGCTCAGCCGTCGACGGAAGTAACAGCACATCGGCGACCACGGCGGAGATGATGTGAAGCTGACGACCTTCCGTTTGGCGCTCAGCCGTCGACGGAAGTAACGGCGCATCGGGGACCACGGCGAAGATGATGTGAAGCCGACGACCTTCCGTTTGGCGCTTAGTCGTCGACGGAAGTAACGGCGCATCGGCGACCACAGCGGAGATGATCTGAAGCCGACGATCTTCTGTTTGGCGCTTAGCCGTTGGCGGAAGAGAAGAACGTCCTCCCTCCATCCCTACATCGGCAACTATGGCGGAGATGATGTGAAGCCGATGATATTCCGTTTGGCGCTTAGCCGTCGGCGGAAGAGAAGAACGGCCTCCATCCATCCCTATATCTATAACAACGCCAGAAGTAATGGCATATCGGCAACCATGGCAGAGATGATGTGAAGCCGACGATATTCCGTTTGGCTCTTAGCCGTCGGCGGAAGAGAAGAACGGCCTCCACTCATCCACCGTGCGTTACCTCTAGAAATAACATGTGTATCACGTACACAAGCTCCCGCACATGCATGCAAATTCGAGAGATGTACATTAATTATGATATGTAGCCACAGCTTTATTGATGAAGTAAGGTGTTTTGGTGCTCTCGCACATACGTGCAAATTAAGGAGATGTACATTAATTATGATGAATAGATATGTGGTTGCAGACTTTATTGATGAAGTATGTGCTTTGGTGTTATGCGGCTTCGTCTTCGATACTCCCTTAATTTCCAAGTCTGATTCTGCTTTAAAGTCTTTTATTTTGAAATCATGCATTCTACGCCGACGATTGAAGATCGAAACTTTTTGCCGTTAAGAAAAAAAAAGAAGGAAGATATATATGTATATGTAGAACGCAGCGGAAGTATTCATTCGTACCTTTTTGCAGAGGCGATTCGCGCTACAACGCGATGAGCCCAGATCGTAGAGGTTGATTCACGTGTCCTTGGATCGTCATTGAAGGACTTCTAACGCTCTGAACTTGCGGTGGATCGAACTACAAACTGAGGATCAAAATGGCAACCTAAGAGGGGGGGTGAATTAGGTTTCTAAAATAAAAATTCAAATAATCAAGCAAATTAAAAACCGATGCAAATAAAGGAAATGCAAACTCGAAAAGCACACGATCAATTTGTTTCGAGGTTCGGCACTTTGCCTACGTCCCCGCCAACTTCTCAACACTCGAGAATGTTGGATCTCCACTAGATGATGCTTTTGCGGGCAAGCACCAAGCCTTCACACCAACTCCTTCTTCTTTCAAGCTTCAAGACTTTGCTTTTCTCTCTTTTTACAAGATTAAATCTCACTACAAATTTCACTCAAGTTTAGAGAGAAAATTGAGAGCTAAGAGTGTTAAGATCACTGAAGTTTTTAAGCTCAAAATAAACTATCAAGTTGCTGCTGAGAGAGGCCTCAATACCATCTATTTATAGCCTCGGGCAGCCTCTGTCGGTTGTACTTTCGGGCGCCCTAAAACTTTTTCCGGGCACGCCAGCTGCCTGTCGGACCACGTGCGCCGCTTTTCTTGACTCTGTATGTTTGGGCCGTCAAAAGTTGTGGGCGCCCAGATCTCGAGGGACAGCTTTTTTGACACTCGCAGCTTTTCTTGACTTCGTAAGTTCTGGGCCGTCAAAAGTTGTGGGCGCACAGAACACGAGGAACCGCTTTTCTGACACGCGCCGCTTCCTCTGGATTTGGGCCATCAGAAATTGTGGGCGCCTAGATCTCGAGGGACAATTTCTCTGACATGCGCCGTTTTTCTGGATTCGAGCCATCAAAAGTTGTGGGCGCCCAGATCTCGTGCTGACTTTCTTGCCAGACAGCCCAGATTGCGTGCGCCGCTGCTTCCATAAAATCTGGGCGCCCAGATTGCGCGCTGATATGCAACCTGTCAAGTCAAATAGTCTCGGTATTTCTGGATCACCCGAACAGCAAACAGGGAGGATCCAAAAGGTCTCAAAAGATTCGGATCCACTTTAGGGCGCCCAAAACAGGGTCTAGAAATTTTAATTTGATAGAACACAGAATTTGGGCAGTTTTTGAATATTTAAAAATTCTATTCGCCTAATCACAAGTTAGGAATTTGTTTAAGTGATCTATAAGGTGATAAAATGAATAGTTTAAACTTAGCTCAAAATTTCTCACTCTAATCATAAGGCAAAAGGAAGCAAATTAAGAATGGAGAGAGTGAGTTTGTCTATTTGACAAAGGAAGCAAATACAGCTCAAGTGGTGAAGCTTGGTGCTAGAATATTGCCCATCTTGAATCCTTTTGAATATCGAGAGATCTAAACACAAAACTCAAGATAAAAGATTAGTCCAATAATCGTAATTATTTGTTATCATCAAAATCTAATAGAAGATTAAGGCCACTAGGCCAATACAAACGAGCACGATCGCAAATCCACCGTTCAAGTCCCTCTAGATAATAGGTTAATGGAAGATATGGTTTTCTCTTTTTGTTTCTTATTCTCTTTTTCTTTTCGTTCCATTATTATGTTATGTGGGATCGCCCGCATATTTATAAGGGATTCCAAAATCCTAATAGCGTAAGAGATAAGCCAAATCAGTTATTAAACGTTATCCTAATATGATTAGAATTCATCTCTAATTAGCTTTCCAATTTAAAAGCGAGATTGTCCTAATTCAATTAGATAACATAATAACGGTCGGATCGAGCCCAATCATGGGCACCCCGATTCGATTTAACCGAATACCACCATCCCCACTCACACATGACGGGATCGATGCCATCGTAACCATTCCTCCTTAACATTACACACTATTATTCTATTCATATAGCGTCACGCCCCGAACCCAATCATTTTGGCCGGTTCGGAGTGTGAAACAGACGCCGAACGGACGAGCTCCCCCAGTCCGCCAAGGCTCAACAACAGGTACAGATAGAGTATAGAAATTGCATAAGCGGAACATACACAATGGCTTGCACGCGGGCAAGCAATAGCCAAGAGTGAAAGTAAACAACTACACCTTTAGAATCTATTACACTTTGCATCATTTCTTTTACATCTCATCTTCACCCAAATACTATTTGACATTTAAAGTAATATCCCTTACATCATTCATTAAAGTAAGTTCGTCATCGAGGTACCAAAAGATGATATAATAAAGGGTATGCAACTAAGGTAAATGAACACTCGGGCGGTCTCGTATCTAGGGCGCGATGCCCTTACCGCGATTCGTCCCGCCGGCTGCTGGGATCCCGGCTCTGTGGAAATAGGGGTGTGAGAACTACAACAAAGTTCCCAGTGGGTTCGGCAACCAACCACGCCGACTATCCCACTAGATCTAATCAGGCATAATAGAATAAAGGAAAGTAAAGTAACCACTAGCAATGCACTAATATGCCTGAACAATATAAATGATATGCACAATATAATGCCCATAGATGAATGCAAGATCATAGTGTCAATACCGAATCTCTTGGCTAACCGTAGGTTTCGCCCTCAACAAACTCACCAACTCAAAATCCCAATAATCGAGGAGATACCCGCTACACCCGATGGGATCGTCTCTAGGAAATACCCACTACAACCCAGTGATGTCGTCTCCGGAGCACATCGCCCGGGGGGGTACCACAACCTCGAGCAAAGGACTAATGTGAGTACTATCAATCTACATTCGAGGATTCAAGTTAAATCCATTCTTAACTTTAAGGAAGACTATGCTCAATGATCTCTAACACTAAGGTTGAATGTCATAATATCTTGGTCGTTCTTGTTCTTGCATTCTTTTCTATCACCAATGTCATATACGCTATCAAGTTCTTGTACTCTGCCACACTTGTCTTACTAAGTGTTCTATATTCTTGTTCTCACGTCAAATGCCACACTTGTTTACTAAGTGTTCTAGACTCATCGATGTCACTTTGCTAAATCTATGTCAAAGTGTCACTTTTCGTTTACTAACCCTTCTAGGTTCTTGTCACAATCATGCATACATAGGGATCTTCATTCACGACATTCTTACAAACATTTAACATGCATTTGAATTTACATTAGACTATATAAAAATCACAATTAACCCTATTTGCAAGATGCCCAAAATGCATAATGCTCAAAGTATGACACTTAGACATAGAGAGATTTCCGATGTCCTTGGAATGCACCACCCACCCTCGAGGGGTAGTAGAATCAAGGTGTGGAGTCTCGTGCGCCACACGGACGTCGACTCGGTGTCTACTACACCAAATGGTGCCAATTAGGCCTATGTACATGAACTATTTTCCAATATTTTCGAATGCTTAAACGGAGTTGTCCAACACGTTTAGGACACCCCAATTAGGTTCTTACGGGTTCAATTTGTCCCGAAAATTCTAGGGCAAAAGCCCCAATTTTCAAACCTAACCATCCTATTGTAAAACCCTAGGTTTTGATCTCTAAAACAAGCAAAAGCTTGTCCAACATCTAGAAGCTCATTTAGAACCATTCCAACCATTTCTAGGGCTTAAAATGCAAACCTAGGAATCCACCATTAGAGCACTTTGAGCTCTCATGTGTTTTCATGGAGCCCAAACCTCTAAAGGGTTTCTAACTAAGAGAAAAGCCCAAATCTTTAAGTTTTTTCTTGGTAAAGCTCAAACCCTAGCCTAGGTTTTCATAAAACCTCACCTTAGCCCCAAGCTCTCCAAAGTCCACCTTGTAGGAGAGAACCTAAGCTTTCAAAGCCTCCAAGATCCCCTCTCCAAACTCTTCTCCTTCTTTTCCTCCTTCTCTTCTTCTTCTTTCTCCTCTTTTCTTCTTCTCCTTCTTCTATCGGGTAGAGAGAGAGAGGCTAGGAGTAGGAAGAGAGAGAGGCTGGGAGAGAGGGTCATAAGACCTCTATTGTAACAAAATCCCAAAAGCCCCCTTTATTTTCCAAATTTCCAACTTGACCGTGCTGATCTGGGTCCCTTGTACCGGTACACGGGGTCTTGTACCAGTACAAGCCCTGGGTGACAGCAAACCGAGCGCAAACCCGGAGCTCGATTTCGCTGTTTCGTCGGTTTGTACCGGTACAAGTCCCTTGTACCGGTACAGCAACCAGGGCACTGTTCCGCGATGGTTGTACCGGTACAGCCATCACTCTTGTACCGGTACAACAGCTCCAGAATGCTGTTTTTCACTTTTCTTCGGCTCTACTTCGCGCCGGTTGATGCTAAAAGCATTCTAAGTCTTCCCAAACTCATTTTTCCTTCCAACTCGTTGGATGCAAGAGGAACTGGTTCATCGCTCTTCCTTCGACGCTTTAAACCAATTTGGTCAAAGTTCGAATATCGTTTTCGGGTTTTGATATGTTACATATACGCGGAAATGAACAGCTGCGCCCGCCGAGTCAACCTGCATTTTGGGAGCTCTATACTAGAAACCGCATACGGCCAGCATAGAGACATCAACCCTCAAAAAGAAATATTAGACTCATGATACCCTAGACCATTGAATTACATTAGGTTCAGCATCTCTAATCCCTCAAAGAGCCATGCTAACCTCTGTTGCGCACAATATGACACTATACTCATGATTGTTTCGCTATCCTGAAGCGACACAACCTGTCGACAATGAGTCAAAGTGTCTGAATGTAATTCAACTAGTCTTCCTTGAGCCCTCATGCCACCGAGTTGAGAACTGATTGCTTTCCCAGCAATGCCCCGTAAAGCCGCATCACTCATAGCCGTAGGAAACATGCCAAAGTAGCAACATCAATTCTATCACTTAATGACATAGTCAAAAGTCACTAAGGGCATCTAACATATATAGGACATTGTCTCAAAATAATGCCCGTAAGAACTCACACGATGAAGAAGCAGGGATCCATTCACTCATCTTCTTTATTTGATCGCCCAGCACATGTAGTATGAAATACATGCTATGACAGAGAATCTCAATAAGCGTATATCTTTCTCAATGTCATACGGATCTTAGCGCAGACACTACCGGAGTGTTTAGCCTGAGTTCTCCATTTGCTCGCTATCTCAAGCGCCAAACGGTAAGCTCACATCCGGCTCTTAATATATAGGCCATACGAATCATGGGACTATTCATATGCGGTCTCATTAATGACCTCATCTTGGTGCCAACCAAGGCGGCTTCCATTAATGCCTCCATTTTCGCTTGCTTTCTGCAGCGCCGAGAAGAATGATTGCCCGTGTGAGAGGGCCAATCAGCCTGCGACATACTATCAATCCGTTCAATAACAATATAGGAAATATATGCACGTGTACTAATCTTTCCAAATATCTTTGCCATAATCATAATTTGTAATTAAATAACCAAAAATAATCGACTGTCTACACAATCAAATTCTACGGAGTCCATGAGCCAAAAGGATTCTCTAATAATAGGCTTACCCAGAGAATCTGCAACCATGCGACTCGTACAAATGTGTTCCAGGATTATTTACTTCTGCGCCATTGCCTCGGAGTGGTCCAATCCCAGATTGGACTGAAAATGGCTAACCAACGCCACAACATAGCATATATCAGGCCGAGTACACATCATAGCATACATCAGGCTCCCGACCGCACTAGCATATGGAATCCGATTCATTCTATCCTTCTCTTCAGAAGTTTTAGGGCACTGTTTAAAGTTCAGACTCTCATCTTTAGCAATGGGAGTGTCAATGGGTTTGCAATTGTGCATCTGAAATCATTCTAAAACTTTTCTTAGGTAAGTCTTTTGAGACAGACATAAAAGTTTCTTTGAACGATCTCATAGGATCTTAACTCTGAGCACATAATTCGCTTCACCCATGTCCTTCATCACAAAATTAGAGGACAGCCACGTCTGAGTGGCGACAATTATCTTCTTATTATTCCCGCCCAATAGGATGTCATCAACATATAAGGAAAGGATTAGAAAAAATTCTTTGGACCGTTTAACATACACACAGTGATCTTCTTCAATCATCGTAAACCTATCTTCAGTGATGGCTTGATGAAATCGAATATACCACTGCCTGGAGGATTACTTTAATCCATAAATGGATCGTCGGAGCTTACAAACTTTATACTCCTCACCCTTTACAGAGAAGCCAGCAGGCTGATCCATATAGATCTCCTCATCCAGTTCTCCATTGAGAAATGCAGTTTTAACGTCCATTTGGTAAAGTTCCAAATCCAAATACGCGACAATTGCCAAGATTAGGCGGATTAAAGCAAACCTTACAACAGGAGAGAAGGTTTCCTCATAATCAACGCCTTCTCGTTGGATAAAACCCTTTGCTACCAGGCGAGCCTTGTACCTATCGATTGAACCGTCTGCCTTGCACTAAGTCAATCAAGTCCCAGACATGATTTGACTTCATCGATTATATTTCCTCTATCATTGCATCCAACCCTTCCTTATGAGTAGGTAATGAGAGAGCCTCTTGGAAAGATCTAGGCTCATCATCATGTGCAGCAACCATGAAAGCTTCCCCCTCAATCTCAAAACGACGACGGGAAACTCCCACACGTATGTTCCTACGAAGTTGAGGCTCCTTTTCTAAAGGTAAGTCGCTCCCACTATCCCCAGGAGGTATCGGAGTCGCCTCCTCTGCCTTAACTGAGCGAATAGAAGCACCAATACCAGAGTCATCCATCTCATGGAACTCAATTTCATTTCGAACCTCACTTCTATAAGGAAAATCCTCCTCGAGGAATTCAACATCTCGCCATTCAATTTCAGTCAAACTTCCATTTGGCTGCTTTTCGATGAACATATATCCCTTAGAGTGTTGAGGGTATCTTATAAAGATACACTTCTTTCCTCTAGGACCCAACTTCCCATGCTTGTGAGAAGTGTTGTGCACATAAGCTGCCGAACCCCAAGGATGCAGGTACTCCATATTTGGTTTCCTTTCTGTCCATAATTCATAAAGTGTGGAAGGTACTATTTTGGAGGGTACACGATTAAGAATGCAGGCAGCAGTTAACAATACGTCTCCCCGAAAGGAGATAGGCAAATTTGCTTGCGCCATCATTGACCTAACCATGTCAAGTAAGGTGCGATTTCTTCTCTCCGCTACACCATTTTGCTGCGGAGTGCCAGGAATTGTCAGCTGTCTGATTATTCCCTTTTTATCACACAATTCCTTAAATTGTTCTGATAGATACTCGCGGCCTCGATCAGTTCTTAAGTTTTTAATTTTCATATTTAACTGATTCTCAACCTTATTAATATAACGTCTAAAACAATCCAATGCTTTAGACTTGTGGGAGATCAGATAAACATGATCGAAGCGCGTATGGTCATCTATAAATGTGATGAAGTAAAAAGCACAATGTCTTGCCCTCACACTCATTGGGCCACAAATGTTGGAATGGATCAAATTGTAAAGGAAATTTTGCCCTAGAAGCTTTATCAAATGGTTTTCGGGTTGCTTTTCCCGCTAAACAATGTTCACATGTGGGCAGGTCGACTTTAGTGAGTGAGCTCAATAGCCCGTCTCTAACTAATCTAGTCATTCTATCTTGCCCAATATGACCAAGACGTGCATGCCATTTAATTGAAACATTGTGATCATTCTCAGCAGAAGATAGTAGGAAAAAAGAATCACTATTATTAATATTATAATCAATGTCCAAAACCATAAGATCATTTGACATAAAACCTCTTCCATAATAAATATTTCCAAGATGAATCTCAACTACATCACTCTCAAAACAAAAAGAAAAGCCTAACTGTAGCATAGCAAGAATAGAAAACAAGTTCCCTCGAATTCTTGGGGCATAAAGTACATCATGTAAGTATAAAGTTTGACCACCTTGCATGATCAACTTGTATGAGCCAACGCCTAACACATCAACACTAGAATCGTTCCCCATGTATACTCTTTCGCTCCCAGCAAGCACTCGACGGTACTCAACGAATCTCATCCGATCCCTCGCTACGTGGTCTATTGCTCCTGAGTCTACAATCCACACAGGGAGATATTCAGCAACAAACGTGTTAGAAGAAACAAAAGAGCGAGAATCGGGATAGAGAGGTACCTTCTTCGGCTCAGTGCAATCACGATCGAAGTGTCCCAGCTGTTTACAATTGAAACAGGTCATCTTTGATATCTCCTTCTTGCCATCTCGTTTGCTTCTCTTTCTTTTAGTGATCTTTGCGTTCTTAGGCGCGGATCCACTATGATTTTGAGGCCCAGTAGTCCTCTTTTGCTTGAACCCAGATGTTCTGCGAAAGTTTTACTCAGCAGCCTCAAGGCGCTCCTCCTCCAATTCCAAATGCCGTGCAACATCCTCAAAAGTTTTGATATTTTCATTATGAGTCAAATTTACTCGCATATGTTCCCACGAATTGGAAAGTGAGCGAATCATAGCTTGGATCTGCTGCTCATCAGTTAAGGTGCCGCCAGCTGACTTTAACTCACAAATCATGTTTGACATCATTCTCATGTGCTGTTTCATAGTCTGATCGGCACGTTTCTTATAACTGTCAAACCGCATAGTCAGACTACGCAACCTTGTGGTCGAAGTCACACCAAATTTTGCTTTGAGAGCCTCCCACATTTCATACGCAGTCAGATACTGCTCACACTCGCATAAGAGATCATTCTGCATACTGCTCAGCAACGTGATGCGAGCAATGCGATCATTTTTAAGCCAAATTATTATAGGCTTCCATATCTCGGCAAGCCTGGGCGCTGGTGCCCTTTGTGGGTTGGCCCATTTTATTACTCAAATTTTCTAGAACCTCTAGCTCAGCTAGAACATATTGAATTTTACGGTGGCAAATATCATAATTGTCACCATCCAATTTCTCGCCCTTGTTTAAATCCGCAACAACTTGTTCGGAGGCCATTAAATCTCACTAAGTTCATGCAATGCGCAGAAAAAATATTTCAAAATTAGTACACGATACATATATTCAATTTTGCCGCATCTCTAATTAAATAAATTAAAATTAGATCATATATGCGTTAAGGAAAATTTCGCTATGCTCATAATCACATCACACATCATATGTCAGAATTTCTAAATTATTTAATTAAGATGCACAAAATATTAGGGAGTAAAAACATATAATTTACTCTACCAAAAAGAAAACTCCCACTAGATAAGGCATGCATAAAAAATTATATTATGCCAAAAGATTTTATCTATACATCATAAAAAAAAAAAAAACATTATAATATTTTAAATGCATGCATTATCTAGTGGGAGTTTTCTTTTTGGTAGAGTAAATTATATGTTTTTACTCCCTAATATTTTGTGCATCTTAATTAAATAATTTAGAAATTCTGACATATGATGTGTGATGTGATTATGAGCATAGCGAAATTTTCCTTAACGCATATATGATCTAATTTTAATTTATTTAATTAGAGATGCGGCAAAATTGAATATATGTATCGTGTACTAATTTTGAAATATTTTTTCTGCGCATTGCATGAACTTAGTGAGATTTAATGGCCTCCGAACAAGTTGTTGCGGATTTAAACAAGGGCGAGAAATTGGATGGTGACAATTATGATATTTGCCACCGTAAAATTCAATATGTTCTAGCTGAGCTAGAGGTTCTAGAAAATTTGAGTAATAAAATGGGCCAACCCACAAAGGGCACCAGCGCCCAGGCTTGCCGAGATATGGAAGCCTATAATAATTTGGNATAAGGCATGCATAAAAAATTATATTATGCCAAAAGATTTTATCTATACATCATAAAAAAAAAAAAAACATTATAATATTTTAAATGCATGCATTATATATCAGGAAAGCATATTAAATCATTGCAACATATATCACAAATGCATATTAAACCATCTAATATGCTTAAAAATAAATTTATTTATATAAAAGATGGTGCAAAAACATAAACAAAAACCTTAAAAAAAATTCTGCAAGTCCGAGAGTGGCCTGCGGCCCCGAACGCAACCCGGCCTGCTGGCCTGCGCAGCTAGCCCGTGCGCGTGGCACGCGCGGCCCGCGCTTGGCTTGTGCGCAGCCCGGGTGGCCCGCTGGCCCGCACACCTGCGTGGTCTGCTGGCCCGTGCGCATGGCCAGCACGCGGCCCGCAGGCCCGCGTGGCCCGGGAGNTTGTCCTAAGCCATAGCTATAGGACTATATCAATCCAACCTCTTCTCCATACCAAGTCCTTAGAAACAAACTATTTCAACCCAACCATATTCAAACTCAATCAAATTCTAAATATATGCTTAGAATTGATCAAATCGTCTTTTTATCTTAGTACATGTGACTAAGGTAAAAATAATAAATTAGATTTTTACTAATCAAATTAAATCGATTGGACTCTAATACATATACTTAGAGTTCAAACAAAAGAAACCAAGTTAGACTCTAATATGTATAATTAGAGTTTAATTTAAATCAATTTTGGCTAATCCTAATACATATATTTAGTATTTAGCCATCCTTCACCTTAGAGTGAACTCAAATATGGTTTGACTCTAATATACATACTTAGAGTTCAATTAAATTAATTAGACTCTAATATGTATAATTAGAGTTAATCTAAATCAAATCAGCTAATTCTAATACATGTAGATTTAGCCATCTTGCACCTTATGGTGGACTCAAATCCGATTGGACTCTGACACATACAATTAGAGTCTAATCAATTCAAACCCAACTAAATCCTAATACATGCAACTAGGATTTAGTTAAATCTAATTGGATTAACCTCTTAAAATTATAGGTGTAATCCAAATTAAGTTCAATCGACCGTCATACTCATGTCGTTGAACTAATCATTTTCTCTTTTACTCATGTACACTGGGGGTATGTCCTTGGTTAAGCTATGTAATTGTATAGTGAATTATGTTATAAAATTCATCTTTTATTTAATTTCAGTCTATTTCAGCATTACAGAGATCTCTTAATCGAAGGTGCCCTAACACTTTGTAGGGGTAATTAACAATAAACGCTTGTGTTTATTGGAAGCCATGAATCCACAATACCTGATAACCATATATAATTAAATATTAATCTGAATCATGAATACTACCCCACGGGAAATTTAAAATAAGATCAACCGTGCGAGATGCGTCATTCGTGGTCGTAGACATATGCCTAAAGCATGCATAGTTCACATGTCATTATCCTATCTAGGATAGTTCACTATTTGGTTCGAGACTCCAAAGAGGGTTCATAAACATGCAATTCCAACAATTGTCAAGGAAAACATTTACCAATGCCATATGCAAAAGAGTTATAACAATGTCCACAAGAACCATAATGCATGTCATGCATATGCTTTTCCACCAAAGTCCCCACTACATGGAGTAGAAGTGTTATCATGCAAGCAATTCATTCCACTAGTATTATATGCACTCATCCCTATTAGGGTTCGCCCCAAAGGCTTTGTAATATCATTTGCTCATGTCTAAAACATGGAATACAACTATATCTCTAGATCGAATACCATGTCATAATGCCAAATTCTAGTTGTTCAACTAGGTTAAATGCATCAAGCTTAACTTCATGTTGACCTTAACATGCACTATGCAACAATGTCACAGTTACCTTGTCTACAACAAGTATATTGTTCATCATATAAGATAACCAGTTTTTCTAACCCATACACTAGGTGTACTCCAAATGTTGAACCTTTATTCACCTCTAACATGCTTCCTCTGGTTACAAGAGGAATCTATTATGAAATGTCATTTAATGCACAAGTCCATATTGTAAGCCTCTACTTCGTATAGCATAAATTTTTCTACACATAACATGTGTGAAGCATGTATTCAAAAATTCTACCATGTCATAATTAATATGAATATGCACCAAATTATGTCTTATAACCAAAGGGAAGACATAAAGGGAGTTCACACATTTCAGTGAGATCAAACCCACCGGAAACTCCTCGAACCCTTTTGTTCCTTCGAGCGAAGTTGTCCACCAAGCTTCTAGCAGTTAAAAGAATTTCTAAGAGGGTTGCAAGTTTCGAACGAACATCATACAAAATTCACCAAAAATTACAAGGAAAAGAGGTGAAAATTACTTTTGACCAAGTAAAACTTGCCCAAGGCTCAAATCAACCCGATGGAACTTCAAATCCAACCTAAAGGAGAGTTCTACACTCATCAATTAGGTTCCAAAAGCCTCATATCAAGAAACCCTAAAATAAACCCTAGTTCTTCCCAAAACAAAGTTTCCATCTACAAATCTTGCAAAACTCACAAATAGATGTTGCAAGACGAGTACTAACCTTCAAGAAAGTTCCAAATCAAGCTAACTTGAGCTAGGGTTGAAGATTGATCTACCAAGAAGCTCCTCTCTCCACTTCTAAGCTCTCCTCAAGCTCTAAGATGCAAGCTTCCAGGAGAAAATGAAGAGAAACAAGATCAAATCCCAAATCAAAAGAGGTTTAGGAGAGAAATCTAGAAAGAGAGAGAGGGAGAAACCCTACCTTGCTCCTCTCTAACCTCAGCACAAAGAGGGACAAGTGGGAAAGTGGGGACAATATAAACATGTTGTAACAATTCCCTCAAGACCCCTCAAAACTCCAAAAATCGCAAACTGCACGAACTGCAGTTTCTGCACTGCGTACCGGTACTCGGGGAGGAGTACCGGTACCTGGCAACCAAATCTGTCAAACCCGAGCCTCGGTCAAGCGATCTGTTTACGGCATACCGGTACCTGCTCGATGCAGTACCGGTACCCGACTCCAGTACTGGTACTCGGTAACTCAGTACCGGTACTCAGCACCTCTCAGCCCAAACCCGAGAGCAACTTTCTCGGTCACGCACTAGGGTTCCGGTACCTCACCCAAGTACCGGTACTCGGTACCCCAAAATCTGAATTTTCAGATTTTGGTGCTAAGTACTGCTTCTCGCGTTCTCGAGACACGAGTAATGGGTCGGTACTCGGTCAACGACCTTCAAAAACATCAGGGATAGCGCAAAATACTATTCTAACACTCCATTACAATTTGCTAAAGTTCAGTGTGCTATAGCCAGGGTCTGAAAGACAAGGTGATAGGCTATGCCGGATTCTGTATGACAAGGTGATCGGCTATGCTAGGGTCTGGATGACAAGGCTAGCGAGACGAGTCTCACATCGCCTGGTGATCTTAGGCTGTGTGTGTGATTGGACTGACGAGGACGTCAGGGCCTTAACGGGGGGTGTATGTCACACCTCAATAATCCTACATTGGATAGGAATGGGGATGTGATTGGGTATATAAGAGACTTAGACACTAATAATAATAACTGAGTTTAAGCATTTTGGGCCGGCATTTGGGCCCAACGAAATATTGTTGCTAGTGGACTGCGTCGTTACATTTGGTCATGAAATGAGTTTCCGGGTAAGAAACATTTTTAAAATAATAGATATGGATGTGAATATATGTGATGAAATGAATGGTAATTGTGATGTGGTTTATGTATGTAGATGTTCATACAGTTATGGTTGTATCTTGTATATGTGTAACGCCATGCAAATACAGGGGAGACTCTGCCCGTGTGAACAGTGGACTCCCTGTATTTGTGGTTGATCTAGCATACCCTGGGGGTCAAGATTTTCAAAAAAAAAAAAAATGGACACTTCTGCATTGATTTTTAAATAAAAAAGGGACACCGGGGCGTGACAGATTAAAGTGGTATCAGAGCCAATTACCAGCCGGAAGTGTGAGATGAGTTTCGGCCGAGCTAGGATTATACAGCGGGGAGAGCGAGGTTCTTATGCTGTTGACTGTTGTGGGTGTAGCGCAGCTCACCATAAGGTCGGTTTAGGCTGGCGAGACGAGTCTCACATCGCCTGGTACTTGTAAGTCTGAGTCTGACGAGGACATCAGGGCTTAAGGGGGGGAGATTATTAGACCCCAGATAGTCCTATATATAAGATATAATAGGACTAGAACTCTTAACCCGGCTTAAGCATTTTGGGTGATGGCTAGGCCCAAGAGGTTAAAAGAGTTAAGCATGCTAGGCCGGGAGTAGTCCTAGGATAGGTGACCCTCGGGAAGTCGGGGCATCACAGTAAGTATATAGAAAGGTATATAGCAAAATAGAATTACAATCTTGAAGAGAAAATCCTGTTATTCACAGCGAGAAATTAGAAGCCCCCTAAGATGTTTTTTTTTTTTTTTTTGAAGCAAAAGTGAAGTACACAATCAAACATGCAATAGAAGCTCCTGAGGGAGAGTAAGGAAATAGTATTGCAAGAGAACTGTCATCTTACTCACCAAAGCAGGAAAAAAGCACTCACCAAAGCAAGGAGTAAAGCAAAAGTGTAGACACAGGAAGAAAAGCGTCGGTCAGTGAGAACGGCGAAGTAAATACGAACCTAGAAGTGTATTAAAAGAAAACCTGAAAGAAATTAGAAAAATAAGTATTAACTTTTCTGCATACATAAAATCTGTACATATACAAATTTTTTTTTTTTCTAGATATGGTAGATCCTAATACAAACCTTAGAACTAGAAGCTAGCAAGGACTTGAGCCTTCTTTACATAGATGGTAGGAGTATATATAGGCAAATGTTGAGAAAGAGGAAGATGGGAGGGGGGTAGAGTAGGTTGTCATGATGGACACCCACAGCTTTCATGGCACGAAAAAGTGAGAGAGAGGGAGGTAGGTAGACACTGGAAGAGAGAAAGAGGGAAGATGTAGTACACTGAACTTTAGCAAATTGCAAGGTTCCAGTGATAGAATAGTAATCGGAACTATTCTAATTGTTTTGAGGATTGTTGTGAGTATATTGGCATTTAGCTTAAGTATTTTAAATGCCAGGAAGAGTTACTTAACACTAAAATCTGTAAAGTTCAGATTGGAGTGTTGAGTACCGGTACCTCAGTGTGGTACCCGTACCTCAGAAGGTTGCCAGATTGCGTAGCTCTCGGGTTTGAGAACTGGAGCTGGGTACCGATACTGCATTGAGTTGGTACCGATACGCGGTATTGAATTCAGCTGAGCAGCGCTCGTTTTTAGCTGTTTTGATGCCGGGTACAGGTACCTCAACTCGAGTACCGGTACTCAATGTGGCAGAATGAGTTGGTAAGGGGTTTTTGGTAATTTTGAAGTTATGGTTATCCTTTTAAAGCCCAAACCGACCCCAGCTTGTTTTCTCTGTGCTATAGCTTGGACAAAAACAGGGTAAGGTTTCCTCTTTCCCTCTCTAAGATTCTTTCTAATTTTTGAGAAGAATTTGATGGAATTGATTTCCTTTCTTTTCTCCTCTTCATGCTAGCTGGTTTGAGGGTTTTGGAGAAGATGTGGAAGGAAAAAAGGAGATTTTACAGAGGAGATTTTCCAATCTTAGCTCAAGAGTGAGCTTGGCTTGGAGTTTTGGAAAGGTTAGCTCCTTGGTTGCTACCCTATGTATGTTTTAGTTGATTTAGAGTTGAGCATTGAGTTGACTCTTGAATGTGTTGTTGAACTCATTTGGCTGAGTAATTAACTTTCTTTTAGGTTGGATTTGAGGTGGCCAACCTAAGGTGGGGAGTGAATTAAGTTTGTTCTATATACAAGGTCTGATTTTACCTATATTAGGTAAATTCTCGAGGTACTTGGTAGAGGGCTTAATAGAAGCTCCTAATTGAGTTAGACTTGTCGATAGATTGCTGGGAGGCTACCGAGCATCTTCACTCGTGTGATCGAAAGGAGTCGACGAGTATTCAGTAGGTTTGACCTCACTGAAATGGGTGAATTCCCTCTATGTTCTTATTCTTGCTATAAAATTAGAAGGGATAATTGCCTATATACCCCTCATACATTTGAAAATATCCGATTTACCCCTACTTTTTTTTTTTTCTAAAATACCCCTCATATGTTCCACCGTTATTGCAAAATACCCCCGCAGTTATCTCCTGTTAAGTTAACTTGGATTAAACGTGAGTTAAACATCTACCACAGTTAAAAAAATTTAAAATACCAATTTTACCCTTAACTTAAGGGCAAATAAGAAATGTTGGTGATGGTAGAGGGGTATATTGGAAAAGACCAAAAGTCAAAATACTTTTTGTGCCCCTGACTTTAAGGGCAAATAAGAAAGTCAGTGATGGTGGAAGGGTATATTTGAAAGGGCAAAATAATAATTTTACAGAATTAACGGAGTTAATTAACAGATTTTAACTCTAGGGGTATATTAGAAATAGATTGGAACGTAAAGAGGGTATTTTCAATATTAGCCTTCTAAGAGGGGTAAATCGGAAAGTCGGGAACTTTTCAGGGGTATATAAGCAATTGCCCCAAATTAGAATTCATGCGTTTGTATGCTAGTGGCATTATACATGAGTTGTTATATGTATTAGATGCATTTACATCATTTGCCAAGTTATTCCTCTATGAAGTTGAGAGTTAGATGCATGAAATTCATTATATGATGATTAGTATACTTGTATAGACAAGTGGAAAATGTGTATAAATATGCTTAGACTAACATAAATTTCATGTTGTTGGTTTAACCTAGTTGATATCTAGTATTGGATTTAGATCCCGACCTATAGGTCGGTAGAGTATATTCCATGTTTGAGACATGATGATTGAAAACTTTATATTGTGGATCATGCTTGCTTGCCATTGTGCTCATTCGCACATGCTTGTGAGGGTCGCTCCCCACAAGCCGGCACTCCGGAGTTGGCCTACGCGACATCATACTCACCCGTGCAGGATTGGGTGCCGAAGTGGATTGCCGTGGGGAGTGTATACTACCACGGGGCCATTAGGCGCGGCGCAAGCCGGACTACACTTGCGTAGGTCCTTGGGACTTGGGTAAAAATAACTAAAAATGTTAATTAAATGATCAGTACTAGATAGTGTACATTAGTGGATACGATGCAGCATGCATTTTCACGTGTATATTCGTTGCATATTACTGTTTGCATTGGTAGCATAATAATTCAAGTATTCATTGATTGTTAATGTTCATATCATGCTCTAGTGTACATGTTTATTATTTATGCCTTATGAACCTAGTGGTGTAATTCGCTGAGGTCGGCGGCCTACCCACTGGGAACTATTGACTAACTTCGCAAAAGGTCACGTTGGCAGCCGACAACGTGACATCGGAAGTTAGTTGTGTGGCACATTTCATTACTTTCGTACGATTAGGTTGTTATTTTATTTGAGTGGGGTTCCGATAGCGTAGGTTTTACTAACTTGCGCTTATTTTGATTATTGCAGCTCGAAATGCCTTCGACTCATTCTAGGACCGCCGGAGCGGCCGAGGCAGCTGATGCGGAGGAGGTGGAGACCTCTGTTACCTCAGGATCTAGTGAGGTCCGTGAGTTACAGGATCATCTTGCAGTGTTGACGGATCTGGTGGCACAGCAGGCGGCGACGGCGCAGCAGCAGACGAATGCCGCACGCCGACAGGAGGCGCGGATGAAACGGTTGGAGGATTTATTACTTCAGCAGGCGGCTGCCAGGGAGGTTTCGGATCCTACACCGCCAGTGCCAGAGAGGGACGCGACTGCGAGAGCACAGTCACCAGCGCCAGGCACTTCGCAGGCAGCTCCGAGTGCCGAGCCCAGAGAGGAGACAGTGGTGGCACCGCCAGTGCATGAGGCTACTGCGGGGACAGTTTTACCGACGATGGTATCGGGCGATGAGCGAGATCGATTGATGGATCGTCTGAATGAATTTCAGAGGTTCAACCCCCGCATCTTCTATTAGGAGAAGGCGGACCATTGGGTGGTGGAAAAGTGGTTGATGCATATGGAGAAGCTGTTCCATGATACCTTTGTTGAGGAGAGAAACAGAGTTTGGCTTGCGACACACCATTTGGACAGTGAGGTTTACCGTTGGTGGATCGACATCCGTGATGATCCTCGTACTGATTGGGCTGCGATTACGTGGAAAAGGTTTAAGGAGTTGCTGTTAACAACATATTTTCCACAGAGTGTGAAGAGACAGATGGAGAAGGATCTCCGTGGTTTGCGACAGGGGAACAGGACTGTTGCTGAGTATGAGCGGGAGTTTTCTCGGCTTTTGCGCTGTGTACCGTTTGTAGTCAGAGACAACGAGAATAAGGCCCGTATCTTTGAGATAGGTCTTCTACCATCGATCTTCAGGTTGGTGCAGGCGTCGAATTTGCCTACTTATCGGGAAGTGGTGAATCGTGCATTGATTGTGGAGAAAGGCGCAGAAATCTCGAAAGAGGAAAGGGAAGCGTTTGATAGGGGAAAGAAAAACGACAAGCGGCTGAGGGTAGCAGTCAGACATATCTACGAGGCCGTCGAAGCATCCGAGGAGCTAGTCTAGAGGGCGTGGTTCTACAGCGACCTGTGGAGCGCTGGATCGTCGCCGGGCACCGCGTTGTGTGATCTGTAATGGTCCCTATTTTCTACCGCAGTGTCCACAACGTAGGGGCAAGTGCTTCACTTGTGGCCAGGAGGGTCATTTTCATTCTGAGTGTCCAAGGAGTTCATCTCCAACCCCATCATCTGCGTCGGCACCTGCATCGTCGACTTCGAGTTAGGGGACTCCTTCGACACAGTATCAGATCGGACGATCATCCGTTCAGCGTCAGTCTGAGGGATCGCGTCAGGCACCGAGTAGGCGTATGTATGCCGCCCAGACTGAGAAGATAGTAGCGGCAGAGGAGGTCGTAGCAGTTATCATTTTGATTAATGATGTTTGCATTCGTGCATTATTTGATACGGGTGCATCGCATTTCTTTATTGATCGGCTATTTGCCGAGTTGCATAGCATTAAGCTTGTACCTACCTTGCATCCGGGACGAGTGATTGTACCCGACCACGTTTTAGACATTCGGGTGTTTTGCCCTAGTTGCCTTGTTCGAGTAGGGGACTGGATTATGCCGGTTGATTTGTTGGCACTACACAAATTGGGAGAGTTTGAAGTAGTATTGGGTATGGATTGGTTGACACGATACTATGCCACTATTGATTGCAAGAACCGAACAGTGATCTTTCGGGAACCGAGACAGCAGGAGATAGTGTACAGGGGGGTGCCAAAGTTTGCTATTCGCGATGATTATTAGCTCTTCGCGAGCTAGACAGTTAATCCAGAGAGGTTGTATAGCCTTCTTGGCTAGTATTACTATAAAGGATGGAGGTATCCCTATGATTGAGAGCAACCCGGTGGTACGGGAGTTTGGAGATGTGTTTCCAGCTGAGTTGCCAGGTATGCCACCTGATAGGGAGGTTGAGTTTGTGGTAGATCTTGTTCCTGGGACTATCCCAATTTCAAGAGCACCCTATAGGATGGCACCCACTAAACTAAAGGAGCTGAGGGCATAGTTGCCGGATCTATTGGACAAAGGCTTTATCAGACCGAGTGTATCATCTTAGGGAGCGCTAGTTTTGTTTGTTAAGAAAAAGGACGGATCTTTCCGCTTGTGTGTGGATTATCGAAAAATTAACAAAGTCACAATCAAAAATAAATATCCGTTGTCAAGGATTGATGACTTGTTTGATCAACTCCAAGGATTGAAAGTATACTCTAAGATTGATTTGCAATCGAAATATCACCAGCTTAAGATCATGCCTTGGGATGTTTCTAAAACAGCTTTCTGAACACGATATGGTCATTATGAGTTTACAATTATGCCATTTCGGCTTACTAATGCCCCGACAGCTTTTATGGATCTAATAAACCGTGTTTTCAAGCCTTATTTGAACAGGTTCGTTGTAGTATTCATAGATGATATTTTGATTTATTCTCGAAGTGACGAGGAGCATGAACATTATTTAAGATTGGTGTTGCAAGTACTTCGGGAAAAGAAACTATTCGCCAAGTTGAAGAAATGTGAATTTTGCCTTCGGAAAGTAGCATTTCTGAAACATGTAAGGAAGTGAATTCTCAAAATACGAGAGTTGGACTTCGTTTAGAATCGACCAAGGGTCGTGTTGGTGAACTTCGGAAAGGCCGAAGATGTCTAAATCACCAAAAGTGCCTTAGAGGCGAGTCCACGAGAGCAAAAAGTGCAAAACCTGCACTGGGCAAAGGTTGCTCTCGGGGACTGGTCCCTGGCAGGGAGAGACCGGTCCTATCGGCTGATAGTTGCAGGGATCCTTGAGGTAACCGGTCCCTAGCAGGGAGGGACCGGTCCCCGAACGCGAACCTAGCGAGAAAGCCAGAAATTTGGCTAAGTCCTGAAAATCCCATTCTCGGGGACCGGTCCCAGGTTGGGGAGACCGGTCCTTCCGCGCGAATTCTGCCCAGTAAGGGCAGTGCACAGAGTGAAAAGTTGAGGGGGCCAGCTGGATATTGTTACATTAGAGGACTTATGAGTCCCTCTCCCCTCTTTCATCCCTCATTTCTCTCTCACTTTCTCACTCTCTTTCTCCCTCTCACTCTAGAAGGGAAAGAACAAAGGAGAGGAAGAAGAAGAAAAGAGAAGGAAAAGAAGGAGGAAAAAGAAGGAGAAGAAGAAGGAAATCAAGCTAAGAAGGCTTTTGGACCTCTCCCTCTTCCTCTCTTCTCTCTTTGAAGCTAACATAGAGGTAAGCTTCCAACTCTAGTTGTGAAATTTACGGTTTTTAGGTTTTAGCTCTTTGGATGGGATCAAATGGACCCCTAGCACCATGAATGGTGGGATTGGAGCTAGAATCTAGGGTTTTGAGATGGATTTAGCTTAGTGCTAACCCTAGGGCACCAAAATAGGGTTTTTGGAAAAGTAGAGGATTGATCTCATTTGACCCTCCCCTAACCTAATTGCTAGGTGTCTAAATGCAATGGCGAAGTCGGATTTTTTATTCGTCAAGCGGGTGAAAAGAGATTGGCGAAACAAGGCCAACCAAGCTTCATTTCGACCTAAGAAGCCGAGACGTTGTCGTAACGTTCGTTGGAGGGCATTTCTAGAGCCTCCATACCCTCAAGAGGTGGGGGGTGTCATCCCGAAGCAACCGGATTTTCTTTTATATCTAAGTTACTTATGTTGATCATATTGCATTATAGGATTAATAGATGTATATTTCCATTCCTTGCATGCTTCTTAGTAGTGTAACTTGTGAGTTGGACACATGGACTAGGGTAGCATGAGGATTGGGTCTTGAGACATGAAATCCTATAGCGGCATAAAGAGCCGAACTTGGACATATGATAGCCTAGTAGAGTGGTATTGAACTAGTGTAGCAGAAACACTAATTGGACAAGTGGCATGTTAACTAGTTAAAGAACATTACTACAATGACTAAATGAGTGGCATCGAGTCTAGTGTAGTAAACATGACATGGTTCCAGGAATAGTAGAAATTCCGGCATCTAGGATGCATTGTATACTGTGCAGTAGAGGCACATTGACCATAGTAGACAGGGTATCCTCTTGAGAGGATTGGATCATACTCACTAGTCTGTTTTCGCTTGTCGGTGGTCGCTCCACCGAAGCACGAGTCTCCGGAGTACTTCACTAGGGGCAGACGTAGTTGTCTCGCAGATGGTCTCGGTGTGCGAGTGCAGCTTCTCCTCACCTATGAGATTGAGAGTGAGTCGAGGGTTTAACCTACGGGTTAGCCAAGTAGATTGGGTAATAAACATGAAATGCATAGTAGACTTGCATTATTACCTTGAGTAGATATAGTGTATGTTGTAGATTGCATTGCTACGTACGTTTCTATACTCATGACATGATACTAGCATGATAGTAGTTGCTGCATGCATCGTTATCATTGGTGGCATGATAGAGTAGTTGCAGTTCATTTCTATATATATCTATCTATCTCTTTATCTGTGCCAGCTTAGACCTAGTGAGAAAATCAGCGGAGTCGGCGGCCGAACCCACTGGGAACTATATTTATATAGTTCTCACCCCGTGTGGTTTTGGGGTATAGGTACATACAGAGGCGAGCCGAGCGAGGATCGCGGCAAGGGCATAGCGCCCTAAGTGAGTAATTAGTAGCTTTCCTTTTTGCATATAGAGTACCCTCGTGTACTAGAAAATGTGTATTTTGGATAGACATGGAGAGCTATGATGTATTTTGGGAAAAACATGTATTTACATTTTGAAAGATGAAAATGTAATGTAACCAAATGATATAAATTGAATGATTGTAATAGTTAGACTATCTCTCTTTATACGCTTATATATCACTTGTGGTTCTTGCTCTTAGTTGTATTGCACTTGTGTGCATCGTATTGATCATGTATATTATTTAAGCAAATTCCTGGGTGCTTAATTGTACTTGATCAGGTTGTTTGGCCTTGGGCGGGCAGGGGAGGTCCTGTCCGTTCGGCGTCCATCCGCCGCGTCCGAACCAAACCAAATTGGTAGGTGTTTTGGGGCGGGGGCGCGACACTGGGACTACCCCAATCTCAAGAGCACCCTACAGGATGGCACCCACTGAACTAAAGGAGCTGAGGGCATAGTTGCCGAATCTATTGGACAAAGGCTTTATCAGACTGAGCGTATCACCTTAGGGAGCGCCAGTTTTGTTTGTTAAGAAAAATGACGGATCTTTCCGCTTGTGTGTGGATTACCGGAAAATTAACAAAGTCACAATCAAGAATAAATATCCGTTGCCAAGGATTGATAACTTGTTTGATCAGCTCCAAGGATCGAAAGTATACTCTAAGATTGATTTGCACTCAGAATATCACTAGCTTAAGATCATGCCTTGGGATGTTTCTAAAACAGCTTTCTGAACACGGTATGGTTATTATGAGTTTACAATTATGCCATTTGGGCTTATTAATGCTCCGACAGCTTTTATGGATCTAATGAATCGTCTTTTCAAGCTTTATTTGGACAGGTTTGTTGTAGTATTCATAGATGATATTTTGATTTATTCTCGAAGTGTCGAGGAGCATGAACATCATTTAAGATTGGTGTTGCAAGTACTTCAGGAAAAGAAACTATTCTCCAAGTNTAATGCTCCGACAGCTTTTATGGATCTAATGAATCGTCTTTTCAAGCTTTATTTGGACAGGTTTGTTGTAGTATTCATAGATGATATTTTGATTTATTCTCGAAGTGTCGAGGAGCATGAACATCATTTAAGATTGGTGTTGCAAGTACTTCAGGAAAAGAAACTATTCTCCAAGTTGAAGAAATGTGAATTTTGGCTTCGGAAAGTAGCATTTCTGAAATATGTAATTTCAGAGGCTGAGATAACTGTGGACCCTAAAAAAATTGAAGCAATCAAGGAATGGTCTAGACCGACTAGTGTTGCAGAGATTCGGAGTTTTCAAGGCCTAGGAGGATACTACTGGAGATTTGTAGAGGGATTTGCTAAATTGTCTACTCCCCTCACCCGACTTACTCACAAAGGTGCGAAATTTGTGTGGAATGAAATGTGTGAGAGAAGTTTTCAAGAATTAAAGGAACGATTAACAACCACCCCGATTTTGGCACTACCAATTACTGGAGTGGATTATGTGATTTACAGTGATGCGTTGTTGAATGGATTGGGTTGTGTTCTGATGCAAAATGGAAGGGTAATTGCTTATGCATCTGGTTAATTGAGAATGTTAGATGTATGAGCCACTTTGGGAGCTATATATGTAATTTTATACTTTCCTTTTTATTTGTTTTTAGAATGTAGTATGTCTTATGCTTTGATATCCTGTTAGTGGTTACTAATTGTCATGATGTTTCTAGCATGTTTTGTAGACGCCTTGTATACTCTGGGTATACGGCGGGTCTATGGCGTACCAGGTAGGCTTCCGCTGAGCCCCAGGCATGACAAAAGAGAGGCCATTTGTCATGCCCGAACTCCAGCGGAAGCCTACCCAGTACGTGCACAGACCCGCCATATAGCTGAAGTATATAAGGCATCTATAGTAACCATGTTAGCAAAGTACCAAGAAATAAAACATCTAACACGATACCAGAGCATAAGATACATACTACATTTTAAAAGCAACTAAAATGAAAAGCATATAATTACATGTACAACTCCCAGATTTGCTCATACATCCGACAGTCTCAAATAACCAACTAACCAACTATAACTCTATACAAAGATACATGTGGTGGTCTCCATACAAAGATACATAACTCTCTCCAACTCACTCAAAAAGAGAGGTGATCACACTAGCGGGACTTCGAGCTATGCCTAGCTAGACGTGACCCCCTTGCCGCGGTCCCTAACCTTTCCTGCTGTGGATCGCTCTGAAAATACAACAACAACAAATAAGGCATGAGAACTATTAGTCAATAGTTACCAGTGGGTAAGCCGCCGACCTCAGCGAATTACACCACTAGGTACCCGAGGCATAAATAATAAGCATGAACATTTATAACATGATATGAACAGTAAGCAACTAGTGAATATTAAAATTACTATGCCTCTAATGCAACTAACAGTATGCAACAGATGATTGAACTAATCTATGTGAGTAAGCCTGCTATATCATTTCCATGAATGTACACTATCTAGTAGTGACCATTTTATTAGCACCATTTAATATTATTACTCAATTCACAAGGACTTATACAAAGGTAGTCCGGCTTGCGCCACGCCTAATGGCCCCGTGGTAGTATGCACTCCCCACGGCAATCCACTTCGGCACCCAATCCTGCACGGGGGAGCATGATGTTGCGTAGGCCAACTTCGGAGTGCCGGCTTGTGGGGAATGACTCTCACAAGCATATGCGAATGAGCACAATGGCAAGTAAGCATGATCCACAATATAAGCTCTCAACTATCATGTCTAAAACATGGAATGTCCTCTACCGACCTATAGGTCAGAATCTAGATCCAATATCAAGTACTAGTCATCAACTAGATTATACCAATAACATGAAATTTATGCTAGCTTCATCATGCATGTATCAATTTTTCCAACTTGTCTATACGAGCATACTAATCATTATATAATGAATTTAGTGCATCTACCCTCTACTTCATAGAGGTATGCCTTTGCCATATGATGTAAATGTAACTAATACATCCAACAACTCATGTATAATACTTCTAGCAATATTATGCATAATTTCCAACTATATGACAACAATAAGAACATAGGAGGAATTCACCCATTTCGTTGAGGTCAAATCCACCGAATACTCGTCGACTTTTTTCGATCGCACGAGTGGAGATGCTCGGTAACCTCCCAGCAACCTAATAATCAGTTTAGGTTAATTAGGAGCTTCAACAAAGTTTCCTCAAACTCTCACAATATAACTTAACATAGGTAAAACATACCTTGTAAAGAGCAAACTCTAATCCTCACTTTATCTCAGGTTGGACCCTTCCATACCAACCTGGAAAGGGGTGAAATACTTAGCTCAATGAGTTCTACAACTCAGCCAAGAAATAACCCAAAGACTAAACTCCAACTTCACCAAAACATATATAGTATAGCAATTAAAAAGCTATCCTTTCCAAAACTCCAAACTAAGCCCACCCCTGGCTAGGATTGGAGATTATGACCTCAAAGTATCTCCTTTTTCATTTCCACAGCTCCTTCAAAGCCCTCAAAACTAGCTAATATGAAGAGGAGACAAGAAAGGAAATCAATTCCATCAATTTCCACCCAAAATTTGGTATGGAATCTAGAGAGAAAGAGGAATCCTTACCCTGTTTTCTCCAAGCTATAGTACAGGGAAAACCAGTTTGGGGTTGGTTTGGGCTTTAAAAGGATAACCATCACTATAAAATTACCAAAAAATTCCTTACCAACTCATTCTGTTGCATTGAGTATCGGTACTCGGGTTGAGGTACCGGTACCCGACATCGAAATAGCTAAAACCCGAGCGCTGCTCAGCTAGGTTTGATACAGGGTACCGGTACCCGCGCAATGCAGTACCGGTACTCAGCTCCAGCTTCTCAAACCCGAGAGCTACGCATTCTGGCAACCCTCTGAGGTACCGGTACCACACTTAGGTATCGGTACTCAACACTCCAATCTGAACTTTACATATTTTAGTGTTAGGTAACTCATCCTGGCATTTAAAATTCCTAGACTAAATGCCAATATACTCCCAACCGCCCTCAAAACAATTAGAATAGTTTCGATTACTATTCTAGCACTGGAACCTTGCAATTTGCTAAAGTTCAGTGTACTACACCATTATACAGCGGAGAGGCGGCAGGGGGGATGGGGGTTGAGAATAGAGTAGGTAGCCATGATGAATGCCTATATGTACTTAGCTCAGGCGAGGAAGCCACGATAGCGGCGGGGATGAGAGGGAGGAATGGGCAAACGCGGTGAAGTAGAGAAAGGGGAAGAGGAATTTTGTGAGAGGCATTTTCTTACCCCGGCACTTCAGGGGGGGGAGGCATACCGTAGTAGGGCGACAAAGGCCCAGGGTTTGCAGGAGCTGCCGAGGGAAGCGCGACCTCCCGCGTACGGAAGCGGATACGGAGCTGTACTCGTAAGATGATGCCAGATCTCAGCCATAGCGGGCGAGGGGGAACCACTGTGGGAGAGGATGGGTGTCACGCCCCGGGACCCAGCGGAAGCCCGCTCGGTCCGTATCCAGACCCGCCATATGCCTACAACATATAAGACGTCTACAACAATACGATAAATAAACAAGAGTATAACAACATCTAGTGTAATATCAGAGCATAGGAACAACTAATCTCTATTGATACGTAGAAGTAAATAAAACTGAACAATTAGAATAAGCCATAAAGTAGATATATCACAAGATCCACATAATCAAAGCTAAATACATAAGTGGTGGTCTCTAAACATCGGGTACAACCATCTCTCTCTCCAACAAAAACAAAAGGGAGAGATGACTACCTAACAAAAGAATCTCCGAGCTATCTAGCTAGGGGCGACTCCCTTGCCGCGATCCCGAGCCTCTCCCGGCATGAATGGTTCTGTAAACAAAAACAACAACACAATGGGAATAAGAACTATTAGTCAATAGTTCCGAGTGGATAAGCCGCCGACATCAGCGAAATACACCACTAGGTCATGGAGGCATAAGTAGTAAATATAAACATGTAACTGAAATATACAACATAGATAATAAGCAAATATTAAGATTCACTAAACTACTATGCCTCTACTAGCATGAAGTTTCACAATTAAGAGAGTTATTCTAACATGAATGAGCATGTTCACATAGTATCCACTATCTAGTGATGATGTCCACATTACACTTTTATTTAACATTGTTCAATCAACTAGGACCTACACAAGTATAGTCCGACTTGCGCTATGCCTAATGGCCCTGTGGTAGTCAACATTCCCATTGTAGGAATGAGCCTCCCCCACGGCATCCTATTTTGGCGCCCAATCCCGCACGGGCGAGCTTGCGTCGTGTTGGCTATCTCCGGAGTACCAGCTTGTGGGGAGCGACCCTCACAAGCATGTGCGAATGAGCACAATGGCAAGCAAGTATAATCCTCCATCTTGAGTCCACGGTCATCATGTCTAAAATATGGTATAAGTACTAATGACCCAACGGTCTATCTCTATATCATCATTTAAAGGTTTAACCATTTACTAAGTCAAGTGCCACTTTATGATATTAATGTTCAATATATCAAGCAAGAGTTCTATGTCCATGAGCATGCAAAACTTGTCATTTTTCACTAAATGAAACATGATTTCAACCATATATAAGGAATGCTATTCACATGCAAGTTTACTATATACTTCTCCCTCTACTACATAGAGGTTATAAAACATGATACATGACATATGAATTTTAAGCATTCGAAAATTTTATTATGCTCTATCTAGCATAAATATGCATGATTTTCCATTTTACAATCAAGGCAATGATATAGAAGAAGTTCACCCATTTCGGTGAGGTCAAACCTACCGGATACCCCTAGTAACCCCTTCGTTTGCACGAACAAGGTTGCCTACAAGTCTCCTAGCTCCCTAACAAATATTCTAAGAGGGTTAGGGGTTTCGAACGAACACCCCACAGAAACCACATAATCCAACCCATAAATAGGTAGAAATTACCTTGTATGGTGAAGAACTCTTCTAAGATCACAATGAGGGTAAGATACTTCTAATCCAATCTAAAAGAGAGTTCTATGTTCCCATCAATTTAACCCCAAAGACTATAAATCAAAAACCCCCCAAAAAAACCCCAAATAAAACCATAGTTTTTCCAAAACTAAATTTTCATCTCAAAAATCCAACATAGCATGATCCAAAGGAGAGATCAAAGCTACTAACCTCTATTTAAGCTCCAAACCAAGCTAGAAAGGTGCTAGCGTCGGAGTTCCTTCCTCAAACAAGCTCAAATCCTTCTCTCCAAGGCTTTTCCATGGTCCAAAAAGCAACACCCATGAAGAAGAAGCAAAACTAGGAGATCAATCCACCATAAATCATGCAAAAAAAAGAGAAAAATTAAAGAGAAGAAGGGGAGGAGCTCTCTACCTCTCTTCTCTGGTTTCCAGCACAGAAAACCCCTCATGAGGGTGTGGGGATATAAATGGAGGTGCTACAATCCCAAAAAGACCCCTAAAAAATATGCAGTCTGCAATTGCACTGCGTATCGGTATGCAGGCCGGAGTACCGGTACCCCGTAGTCGAACACGCAAACCCGAGCCTCTGTCAAGCAGACAGACTGCAGTGTACCGGTAGCCGCGCGATGCAGTACCAGTACCAGGCTCCAGTACCGGTACTTGGGCAATGCAGTACTGGTACTCTGCCTCGCAGAGCTCAAACCCGAGAGCATTCCCTCTTGGTTACGCGACGTGGTTCCGGTACCTCTCTCTGGTACCGGTACCCAGCACCCTAAAACCTGCAGTTTGGAGGTTTTGGTGCTAAGTACTCCCTCTCGCTCCTCAAGACACGAGTAATAGGTCGGAACACAGTCAACGACCCTCAAGAATACCCGTAAAACCTCAAAATACTAATCCAATACTGGAATCTTGCAATTTGCTAAAGTTTAGTGTGCTACAACGGGTGAGCGAGAAGGGGGCGACACGTGATCGTACGGCAGCGGCTGTGGGAGGGCGGGCGATCAGATGCAAGCCAGAGCGAGCAAGGGGTGGAGCGAGAGCGGGCAAAGGGTTGGGTGAGGGGTTGAGCCAGAGTGGGCAAGGGGTTGGGCGATCGGATCGCTCTGGGCGAAGGGTTACGGGGGAAAAGGAGAAGGCAACATGTAGAGAGAGGGGCAGGGAGGAGGCGACACGTAGAGCGAGGGAGTGGAGCGGGCGACACATAGGGCATTTAGAGCCCAAGTTTTATTCTTTTTATAGATTTTATCATGCCTTTTTTTAACTTAATTACACTATGCTATATTGTAATTTATAATTTTTTTTTCACTCCCTATACTATTCTTTATATTTTTTTTCTTCAAAAAGGTACCACTCAACTATATATATTTTTTTTCAATCCTTACACTATTAACAATATATACCTATAATTTTATAAAGGGTTATTTACATACACGTCCCTGCAAACATAGTGAATTGCAGATATATCCTTGCAAAATAAAAATTTCATAAGTTGTCCTTGCAAAAGTACTAATTTATGCAGATATATCCCTGGCGTTAATGTCTGTTAGAAAATTTTCGTTAACCACGGTTAAAATATTTAACCATGGTTAATTATAATGTGAATTGATGAATTTAGCCTTCTTTCTCTTCCTCCTCTTCCTCTTCCCTCTTCTTCGTCGTCGACGAGGGAGGAGATGCGGCGGCGGTGGCGAACCCTCTCCCTCTTCCTCTTCCTCTTCGCCGTTCTTCTTCCTCTCCCTCTTCCTCTTCCCTCTTCTTCATCGCCGGCGAGGGAGGAGATGCGGCGGCGGCGGCAAACCCTCTCCCTCTTCCTCTTCCTCTTCCCTCTTCTTCTCCCTTTTCCTCTCCTTCTTCCTCTTCCCTCTTTTTCTTCCTCTCCTTCTTTCTCTTCCTTCTTCTTCATCGCTGGCGAACCTGACCCTGCACTGCCGCCGCTGTCCGCTCCGACAGCCCGAAGAGGAAGAGAAAAAGAATGGGAAGAGGGATACTTTTGGGGGGATATATTTATAAGGGCAAAAAGGTCATTTTACGTTTCCACTGTTAAAAAATAAACAGTTCACTAACGGATGTTAACCAGAGGGACATATCTGCATAACTTAGAATTTTTGCAGGGACAACTTATGGAATTTCTGTTTTGTAGGGATATATCTGCAATTCACTATGTTTGCAGGGACGTGTATACAAATAACCTTTTTATAAAAATCTATTAAAAATTACTGGTTAAAAGTGGGTAGCATACATTCACCGTCTTCGTGGGTTTGATACAATTTTATGAAAGCGGTGAGCTATTTACTGCCTTCACTTGAAAGTGGTATTTGGTTCACCGCTTCTATCTTCCTCTGCCATCTCGCAGCGCACGTAGCAATTTTGAGCCTATTTTTGTAAATATAATTTTTATAGGTTTTTTTTCAGAATAAAGTATTTGGAGGAGAATAGTTGGCAAAAAAAATTCCATCTTAGAATGTGGGTGGTGGCCGCAGCGGCGACTCCCAACCACGAGTTCGACGGCCCCAACCCAATTAATCCTTTACCCTCCTCCACAAGCAAACCCAACGGCTCTATTCAACCCGGAGTAATGATGAGCGCCTCTCTTCTCTTCTTCCCCTCCGTCTCTTCTCCTTCTCCACTCCTCTTCGCTCACTCTAATGACTGGACGAAGCCGAGGAGAAGGCCAACAGTGGTCTGTAAGAGCAGCAGCAGCGAGAAGAGCGACGGTAAACCAGCGAAGGACGACGGCCGGCCGGCCTTCAATCCCTTCGGCTTCGTGACAGACAACCCCTCCAGCCGGAGCGCCATCCAGCTCCCGGAATCGCCGGCGGAGGACGGCAACGTCGGCCAGATGCTCTATGTACGTGTTTTGTATTGTTGTCTTATTTCTATTTTTGTAAACATAAGCTCTATGTAATTAGTTTTGCTGCTGGATGAACTCCTTAATTTCTTTTTTTTTATTTTTTTATTTTTATCGTAGTTTGTTTACTTAGCTGCTAGTGTAAATATACAAAAATAGAGATTGGACTGAAAAAATGAAAAATAAAAAGTATCGATGAATCAATCTAAGGGCATGTTTGGTTCGCCGAAAGTGATGTATCGAAACTGATACTTTTAGAAAGTGACGTCTTCTCGATTGTTTGGTTTACGAAAGTGAATATAAAAGTCATTTTACGAAAGTGGGCTGATAAAGTAAGTTATAACTAAATCTCACTTTTTTGACTTCGGCTCAAAAGACTCGTAAGTTACCGAAAGTGGAGAGCTTAGCTAAGAGATTATATTTGGTCTTAACTTTAATATTTAATTTTACTTTTAAAGTTTAATTTCACTTTAAATTTGAATTAAAATTATGATCACATTTTGAATTTTATTTGTGAATTAAAATTCAACATAAAATTTTAAATTCAAATTTATGACTTTATATTTAAATTTAAATTTTAAAATTTTATTTTTATTTAAAGTTGAATTCTAGAATTTAAATTTAAATTTTTAATTTAAATTGCAAGTATAAGTCGTTTGTTTATATTTTTACCTCTTTATATATAATAATAATAATAATAAAAAAATAAAAAATTATAGTTTTAATTTTTTACTTTATAGCAACCAAACAATCGAACTGAAAAGTCACTTTTATAAAAGTGACTTTTTCCACTTGGCTCACTTTCGAGTAACCAAACATGCCCTAACCCGAGGTACAAAAATCTCACTCTTTTTAAGAAGATTTAGAACTTCTGCGGTTGGTAAAGCTATCCAATCGATGCAAACAGAATATTGGCTTGTTATCTCCGGATTCAACGGCTCGACCCTTGTCGTGAGGCTTCACCAACTCTACACAAATGGATGAGCCTAAAGCAACACAAAAAAACAAGTACCTTTCTTTCGTTTCTATCTCAAATGTAAAAGAATATAGAGATAGAAAAAATAGCATGTAAGTTGTGCTGGTGTGTGTCCAAAAGAGTGGAGAAGCTCTCTATGTATAAGCTTCATAAGTCTATAGGTTACAAGAAATTAAAACTATAGATTACAGCTTATGTAGGTTCAAATTTAGATACTAGGAGTTATAGAGAGTGAATGTATATAGGTTACGAGATTTAGAAATGCAAGATTCATAGTTCACATGAAGAGTTGTAACTTCACTTGCATCTCCACCATGAATGCATAGGTCATCAAAGATAAAAATTAATATTTTCATATTTAATTATAAAATGTCTCAACACTTGCAATGCATATCAACCCAATGAGGGATGACAACTTTTTCAAAAAAAATCACAGTAAGTTAAGCAAAGTTGCCTTTAAGTTTTTATTTTTCCTTGCCATAGAAAGGCCTTGGGTGCAAGATTTGCAGGCAATCCACCATCCAATCCTGCACTCTTTCATATAAAGTTTGATTTGAAAGACAACAATACCGAACAAGCCATGGGATTTGGTTTCTTGATCTGCCTCATTGGCATTTCACCGGTAATGGGTGATGCATTTTCCAGTAAATCTTTTCTTCTTTGATTTGAGATTTTTTTTTTTTTAATTCTAGGGTGATGCCTTTTCAATTCTTGGTGGAGTAAGGTTGTTATTAAGTGGCACAAAATGTTATTTGAATATTGCTGGTATACAACTTTTATAGTTTTTAACATGCTATTGCTTGTTAATTCACTTTTTCTGATGTCTCTGTTGTACTTTCTCGTAGAAGAAAAGAAATGCCACTTAAGGAGGTGTGCAATCTAATATAATTGATTTTGCAATCTAGTTAATTTGAGCTTTCTGCACTTTATCTTTCTGTAGACTAGATTTTAGCACTTCCCTGATTCCTTTTCAGCTGCTGTAATGATTTGTGATCGATTTTCATTTAAATTGAGCAAGTAACAATCATGTCGTTTGTTAAATACACATACTGATTTAATTGCTTAATCTTATTGATCCTTTCTTTTTAATGTGGTTAACTCATTTACATGATGCTCACATACTAAAATGGTGGCTCTCTTACTTGTTCCATAGTAAAAATGTATGGAAAAAAAAAAATGCCACAGTTATCCTTACGGTTTAAGGGTCATTAAGAAAATACGCATTAATACTGGAGTTTTAGGATAATTGATGGAGTTGTTTCAGTGTAAATAAAACTATGCATCAATACATGAACCCGTTTTGTTTATAATGCCATAATATTTCTAACTAAGAAAAATAAATAGAACAGTATATGTTTCGCACATTTGTAATGTAATGTATCTGATAATGAAATTGGTATCCAATATCCGGATGATCAAGAGGATACAAATAAGAATCACTGTGAAGATTTACAAACCTCTTACAGGGAAAAGATTGCACAAGTTAGAACATCTAAGCTTCTTTCTCTATCTTACAAATTTAAACTGTAGGAAGACCACAAAGTTGAAGACTGTAAACATTCTGTTGACGGCTCACAATTCAAAATGATCTGCCCCTAAATATTGGTACAAAGAGAATAAGGGATGTCTTGGTTTTTCCGTAATATTTAGCAAAGATAATGCTTTGCTCCTTCATTGTCAAAATTTCAGATATAAGAGGAGGTATTCCAACAATTAAGGTCTTTAAATTGGTGTTGATCCTTTCTTGTTGAATGAAATAAAGACTTATTGTGGAATGCAAATGAAGACAAGTAATTAGAAATTTCAGCTGGAAAGTATTCAGTTTTCCTAAGGTAGAACTTAAAGGCTGATCTTTTGAGTTTAGGAGGATGCAGGAACAGGCACTATGGAGTGTTAGGAAGTTCGTTTAAAGTGTATTCCTCAAATCAACATATTCCCATTGAATCCTGCTTTAGTATTACTAAAATAGAAAGTAGATTAACACTATCTCATCTCATTTTGGATCTAGCTGCTTTATAGTGATCTATGCATATATTTTTCCAGCTTTTTGAATAATAGAGAAGCTTTTGGATAGTTAAATTATGAATGTCTTGTTCTTTGGCCACTTCCAGAGGATAGAAGACAAGGGAAAAGAGTATGGTTCTTACGTCAAATCTGAGAAGTTGCGATGGTTTGTGAGGGAAACAGGTAATTGTTTTCCTTTTTTTTTGGGGATAATATCTATATATATTATAGCAAATAGAAGTAAAAACTTGTAGCACCTTGTTTCTATGATTCTATCTTGATATCTCAATTTTCTAACTACTGTGAGATAACAAAAAATGCTAATTAATAATATTATATAACTTGTTTTTCTTTGGAGCTGGTATATTGGTTTACAAATGTAGCTTTTAACTCTCTTACGTTCCTATTAATGTGTTTGAGCAGTAGATATTACACGTCTAGCTGTCTGTAGGAAAACCAATAAATAAATAATTCGTAGGGCTCTCTGTTTAAAGGAAAATTAGAGAGAACCATAATGTTTTCATGGAAAATCTGTTTGCTAAAAACCAGATATTTGTTTAGGAGAACCAATCAATTTGAGTAGAAGAGGTTTACATGTAGTTATCAATTGATTTACTGCTAAAGGTACATGAATAAGCAAATTTTGGAGCCTGATCCACATCTTAAATCTCCAGCAATCCTCCTTTGTGAGTGCCTGCTTCATGCAGCATCTCTCCATTTCTAAGGAAAGAAAACCTCTCTTTGATTACCCATAGAGCTTATTTGAATCTACTAACAACAGAACGTCGTAAATAAAAGTTACAGTGGGAAACATAGGTGGCAGTTTCTAGATTTCAACTATGAAATGGCGGTGCGTGGAAAAGCTGCAAGGAAAAGTTTCATTAAAAAAAAAAAAATCTAGTATAGTTTTTGCTTAAATAATGAGAGTATTTTGAAGCTTAGAAGTCTTCTTCTATTGACATGATGATGCTTGATAATGTTAGCTAAACTTTGATTGGCACATTAGCTTACTGCGGAAAGATAAAAATATCTTGATTTATTATTTGCTTGAGCTCTGAGTCTCCAAGCGGATCAATCGAGTTCTCCATTACATTGCACATGAACTACTCTAGCAAAGAAAACAGAGTTTGTTGTATGCGAACACCAAAGATAACCAAGAAGAGAGAAGAAAATAGAGATCACAAGCAATTTACTTGGTTCAGCTTCACCACTTTCATCCATAGGTGAAGCTAGAGGAAAGATTTTACTATTTTATAAAAATGGAGTACAAAAGATAGTTGCCTCTTAGAAAACCCTAAGCTGAAATTGCAGTACATGTCCTCGTACCTTGAAATGTCACAAATAAACGGTACAAATACCCATAATCAGTGAAACCAAATAAGGTTAGGAAAACTATGAGTCACTATCGACCACATAATAATTACGCATTAATTGTTTGATGTAGCACCTCAACTTAGAAACTTGGTCAGACATGTGATAGACTCGCCTCAAATATAAAGGTTTGAGGACCTTATGCTTGCATAACATCACAACAAGGAAACCTATTTGATAAACTCATGGTGAAAAGTAACACGTAGTGGCTACAAAATTCAAATATTGTACTATACCAATTAACAAATGACAAAATAATTTTACACTTGATGCCTGTAGCTAGTTGCAAATTTTCTAAATTTTTTCATTGTCCAAACTGTATCTATTAGAAAATAAGCTAAAGTTCTAATTGTGAGGACTGAAATTTTCATGGTGTATTTTGGTGCTTTTCAGTGGCGTTGTACATGTATTTTAATGTTGGAATTTCTGGTTTAATTCTGGGGATAAACGAGTTTTTATTTGAGGCGTAAGGTGTTGGGTACTATTCACTTAAGTGAATAGTAACCTAGGATTTATTTTGAAGCTTCGGTTTGAGGATGCCTTCGGATGTGATTCGGACTCCGTTTCGGACGATCCAATAGGTCATTTTCGATGGTTCGGCTATGCCAGAGGTGATGGCATTGTTCAATTTTACATTTGATCCATAGTTTGCGAGAAAATCTGCTTTTATCGTATATTGGCATTTCTCTACTCGATGTTTTTGCTTTTTAGAATTCTTTGGTGCTCCGTTTTGTGTGAAAGTTCATGGGATGGTGCCACTGGGTTTTTTACATGCAGTTGTGAGTTTTCAGTATGAAACTCTCAGATTGGAGGGCTAAACTGCAAGTTTTTGCAAAGTGTGAAAATGGAACACCTTGCAAAAGGGCTATCATTTTTGGTGAGAAATTCCACAATTTTGGTGAGTGGAAGGTTCTACATGAAAGTAGGCTCAGAGAGGACCTTATGTCTCAAATTTTGCGAAATTCGAATTTATCTGTGCGAAATGGCATTGAGATGATGTCGTTAGAGAGTTTTGCGATCGAGAGGCTTTTCAGACTGAAACGCAGTTTTTCGGGTATCAAAGTGCACAAGAAAGTTTGAGCGAAAATATCTTACACTGGTAATGTAAGGTACCGGACTTCTAAAACTATTAAGTTATGGTGTACATTCGATTGGAGAGCTATTTGAATGGTTCCGGTGAAGTTCGGTGAAGTTCGGGAGCTATCGAGCGTTTCGGTGCGCGTAGGCGCGGAAACGGAACCCGAAAGGCTAAATTGGGCCGTGAGCTAAATCCGGCATTAGCGAGGATGGAAAGATGATGAAAACATGTTTGAAAGCATGTTTGGAGAATCTCGGTTCGATTTGAGACGAATCGGAGGTCAAGCGAACGAAAACGGGCGAAAACGGAGTGAAAACGGACGAAGCTGAAAATTGGCTAAGTCTGGGCTGGAGGTCTCTCTGGGACCGGTCCCAGGTAGAGAGACCGGTCTCTCAGAGACCGGTCCCTCATGTAGAGACCGGTCCCCGAACCCCGAAAATGCCCAGTTCGGGCTGTTGCAAGAAGAGGCTTGTTGAGGGGCTTAAGTGCAATTTTGCACTTATTAGAGTGTATAGAAGTGGGTTTTAGCCCATTTCTCTCTTCTCCCTCACCCCAACCGTGTCCCTCTCTCTCTCTAAACGAAATAGAAGAGAAGAAGAAGAAGAAGAAGGAGAAGAGGAAGAAGAAGAAGAAGAAGAAGAAGAGGAAGAGCTTTCCATCTTCTTCATTCCTTCCTTGTGCTTGGAGAGGCTTTAGGAGGTAAGCTTCTTGGAAGCTCTTTAATGGTGATTTCTTAGGGTTTGGTTAATACACTCTAAGAATGGTTTAGATGGAATCCTAGCATGCTTATGAGTAGATTAATGCATGAATCGGAGATCGATTTGGGATATTTTGCCGTAGTCGCAAACTAGGGCTCAAAAATGGGATTTTTGTAAATAGATGGGTTTGATCTCAAATAACCCTCTGTAAACCTAATTGATAGGTAACGAAACAAGTTGGCGAAGACGGTTCGGCAATCCGACGAGCCGTTGCAAAGATATTGAAGAAACGGACGCTTGGAGCTTCGTTTCCGCCTGGAGGGCCGAGGCGACGTCCATAAATCGTGAAATCGGGTCCCGAGCATCGTAACGGCGAGGCGAAGATCGTTAGCACTTGAAACGGCGAAGCGACGCGCTCTTGGAGAGCAACTGTGAGATCGGGCCCAAACGGGTGCCGAGTGCCGCGGGAGGCCGATTGCAAGTGTCGACGAGCAATCGGAACGCGAGTTAAGGTGGGTTGTGTTTACCGAAGCGACTAGGTCGCCCTTTATGTCTAAGATGATTAAGAATCCACGTTGATGCATATGAATGTAAATGAGGCATATAGATGATGCATATAAATGTAAATAATGCATGTTAATAATATGATGCAAATGCTAAGTAGATCCATGTAAAATGATATGATATAGAATACATGCTAGTGATAATGCAAGTGATATGTATGTGTGCATTGGAATGTATGCTAGGTGCATGTAACATCATGTGAGCATGTTAGATAAGATGCATGTGCATATGGACTCGATATGACAAATAGGATATCAAGTAGATCGAGTGGCATTAACCTAGTGTTAATAAACATAGGTCGAACATAGATGACATTGAACCTAGTGTTGTTGAACCTAGGATAAATAACGAGTGGCATCTAACCTAGTGTTAAAGAACATAGGTTGAGTATGAACCTAGAGTCGGGATCTAGGTGTGTGGCATCTAACCTAGTGTTAAAGAACATAGGTTGAGAACTGAACCTAGAGTTAAGGTAAACCTAGGTTGTGAAATTGAGGCATTAGACCTAGAGTCAGTTGGACCTAGGGTGGAAAGTGCATTGGACCTAGATAGGTCAATAGTATAGGGTTGGATATGGACCCTTGACTTGTGAAGTCGATTCCGGAATCCCAGTACTTGTGAACTCAATAGTTCTTGGACCGCGGGTGTATGCGGCGATGTTCCTCTCCCACCGGAAAGAACTTTGAGGATTATGACTAAGCAAGAACAAAGAGCGCTAGGGTGTACGGCATGTTCCTCTCCCTATCGGGGATCTTGGCTATGGGTGTACGCGGCTATGTTTCCTCTCCCACTAGCGGATCCCTGACCACGGTGCACGGACCTTCGGGCGGACCGTTGGGCGATGTGGTTCTTGGCTTGCAGGCTGAGGTGCATGCGACAGGATCCTTCACCTCGAGCCGGGCAGAGCGCGGATTATCCGCTGTTGATTGACTCGAGGCCGAGTCGGGTGGCTAGCTGGAATAAGGTAGATAGAACCTTGAGGGCTAGTGGTAAATGTGATAACCTAAGGTAGTGGAAACCTTAGAGTTGGATGACATGAGCTAAGATTAGCGAGATTGATTGTAGAATCAATAATTCTACTAGTTGTTGCATATATTCCTGTTGCATATAGCATGACATCATTGCAGTTGTGAGGCAAAGCAAGGTAAAGTTAGTTGCATGTTTATGATATACATATCTATCTGTTTATTGGACTAACTTGTATTTGCCTCCCTTGGACCTGTTGGTCGAGCTCCTCCCTTGGGTGGCCGTACCCACTGGGAACCATGGAGTTGGTTCTCACCCCACGTTGTTTTGGGGTTTTACAGGTTCGCACGTGAGCGGCGCGGCGGCGCGAGGCAAGGGCGTAGCTCCATAGATAGCGCCCTACCCCCAGAGACCAGAGCTAGCAGTACCCCGTCGACGTAGCTTAGGGGTATAGAAAATGAAAGCAAGCAAATGTATCAAATTGTAATCAATAAATGTTGTAATAACTTAATTGTATTGGAAGTTGAATGTAATGGAATTGTGATGTAAAATGAATGGATGTAATATCATAGGATGTGTTTATGTTGATTGATACCTTCCTGATGCAATTCTGTTTGCTGAGTACTGTTCCTGGTTGGAACCTTTGTATTGTACTTGTTGCGACGCCTAGGACGTACAGGGGAAACTCTGTCCGTTCGGCGGTCTGTCGGCGTGCCCGAACCGGACCAAATTGGGAGCGGTCTCGGGGCGTGACAGGTAAGGGTTGGGTGTAAAATTCTGTGGCGTTAGGAGGACTTTTCTGCAAATCCTCCATCTTTTATATATGTATATATGTATATAGGTGAAGATGAAGCCGTAACCCTAACCTTTCCCTGCCGTCACCCCTATGGTCACCGCCGGCGCGTCGCCCGCTGCCGGTGCTCCTCCGATCGGTAGAGAAGGCTCTCCCTCTGCATGTCTTCCTCTCTCTTTCTCTCTCTTTTCTCTCATGATCTCTCCCTTCTTTTTTACTCCCTCTTTGGACCTGGCTCCTTCTCGGGCCTCTCCCCGCAACGCACGGACCTTCGGTGATCTTTCCCCGGCAACCCAGCATGGCTGAGCGCTGCCGCGGCCATGGGTGCTCCCCTCGGTGCGGCTAGGGCAAAGGCGGGCCGCATCTTCTCCGTGCCACCACAGCAGCCTCTGCGCGTCATTGCCGCCTCCCTCTGGCCTCAGGGAGCGCGCCGTTGTTGCCCCACGCCGTCCAGGTCGCTGCTGCAGCCGAGGAGAGCCACCCGGGCCCGAGCCTTTTGTTGCTGGCCGAGCTTTCTTCCAACTTTGCCGCCGTCGCTTTTCGCCGCCAGTCGGGGGAAGCATGGAGTTCCCCTCGATCTCTGTACCCGGTCTCTACCTCCGCGCGCGCTGCCGGGCTGCGGGCGGCCGACCGGAGCAAGTTTACTCCCGGCCAGCTCGGGCTAGGGCATCCTTGGTCTCTCTCTCACTGTTCCGGCGATCTGAGAGGTCCTCGACTCCTCGGAAAGCGAGCACGGTGACCCCAAGCCCTCGTTGATCACCATGCTCACCTCAGATCCTGCCGGAGAGGCTTCATTTCGAAGCGGTGCCATCGTAGCTCCTGGTGCACCTACTTCGTTGCTGTTGACATCGCATCGTTTGTGCTCCTGGCTGTCGTTTGCGCTCCGGATAGCAAGCACGGTGTCCGGCACGTCGGGACCTGTCCGCTGGTGCTCTTGCATTATCCCAGAGGCGCACGGTTGTCGGTAACGACTCTAAACACCTTCGTTTACATATATATTTTGTGAATATTAGAAGGTTTAGGGGCTAAGTTGCAATTGTGGCTGTGTAGGCTGCCTGGGGCAGTGTGTGGTCGTTGTGTGTGACCCTCTGGACTGATCGTCTAGGTCTTGAAGCCCTCGTGCAAACGAAAACGGGTTTTGGTGCGTTTTTTCGGCAAAGTCGCCGGTAGAACGCGGTTTCGCATCTTAGTTACTTTTCGGCTGCTTGGTTGCCCTAGAAAATCATCACTTAGCCCTGTTGGCTAGCCGCCTTGGTCGCCTCGGATGCTCGGAGGCGACAGATGAGCGGTGGAGGGTTCTGGTGGCAAATTGGACACTTTCGGAAGCCTGGAGTGGAATGACGGTAATTGTGTTGATCCGAAAATTAGTGTTTTCTGTCTTGGACAGCATGGGATCTTGCGTAAACGGTTCGAACTTGATGTTCAAGGTCCAGGAACCCCTCAATTGGGATTTCGTGGTGATCGACGCATGAAAATGGTGATTTGTGTGTATTTTTGTTTGCGATTTTGGCTGTTTTCACGAAGTGAGTTCGACTGCTGGTTGCAGTGGTAGGGTAGCCTTGTTGGCTTGCCGGGACCTCGCTGGTGCAAAACACGGACCAGCGATGGACCCTAGGTGGGTTCCAAAGCAGAAAATGGCAATTTTTGGTAACCCGACATGACGGATTTTGGCGAGTTCGCATTCGGATCGCACCACTTAGCGTGTGGCTGTCCCAACACCCAAAAGTGAGTGTTTTGGGATAGCATGGAAGGCTGAATTAATTTTGGAGTCGTTCGGAATGCTTTGGGGCTAATTTGAGCCCCAAAATGCTGAAATCGAGCGATTTCGGGTGTGGTTTCTTGTCGCGCAGGTTGTTGCTGTTCGCAACAGAGTATGAGCCTTATTGGCTGGTCTTAGTGTGAGGTTTGACACCTCTGGTCGCAGCACGATGGCTGCGGGTGGCTCTGGTGCCGAAAGGCACCTCGGACGCCAAACCGGTGATTTCCGGGACCACGGCTTTCAGTTTTGATGCACTATTTGTGCGGCTGCCCCATTGGCATTAAATTGATGTATTGGGACAGCGAACGAGGTAGGCTTTGTGTGGGATTTATTTTGGAATACCCTGTGGGTTGGGGTGACACTCTGACGAGTCGGTGCGACAATCGGGCGATCTTTCGGTGATCGAGGAACGGGATCCAAAAACCCGATTGCTTTCTTGTTGGTTTCACTTGAAACCATAGCTTTTATAATTAGTGGGTTCGAGCTAATTACGTTTTGGGAGGACTTAGTATAGGTACGGACTGTGGCGGGAGACATTGACGGGTGTCGACAACCCGGTTACATTCTTCAGTAGAGGTGGGTACTTCCATCAGAAGTCGGTTCAACGGTGCTTGCTTGGTGACTTCTTTCCTTTCTTCTCCTTTGTGATTGCATAGTATATTTATGTTTACTTACTAAGCTTTTAGACATCATTTGATTTTTCCGTTTGTCTACTCTATGGTATTCTTGTCTATGGTGCCGTGATCTAGTTGTAGAGTAGCATTGATTATGATTAGTTGTCATGATTTGATTACAGTGACATGGTAACTTGGTTATATAGACCTTATAGGTCAGTGACATGGTGACTTGGTTATATAGACCTTGTAGGTCAGTGATATGGTGACTTGGTTATATAGACCTTGTAGGTTAGTGATATGGTGACATTTCCTTTGGGAACAGTGGACTTGATTTGGTCAGATATATGTTGATTACTCTTTCGGCTAGTTACCGTTGTGGGCCATTGAGCATATCGTATTGATTGCCATAGCTCGTGAGCATCTTCGCGTACACCAGCGGTTTGATCCACTGCAAGAGAGTATTCTTTTTCAGAAAAGTGGTCGTACTTCCGACCCGTGAGCCCTACAAGGTGCCTATTAGGGTTATATGCCAAGTGGGCGAGTAGGATGTGGTTTAGCCTGAGGTCTTTCGACCAATACGGCAGTAGTTTTGGTTGTTGGTTTTGTTCATCCAGTTGATGCATTGGTACGTTCTATGGTTAGTTACACTAGCAGATAGCTATATACTGATTGGAAGTTGTAGTTCCTTTCTAGCCATTATTGCTACTATTCCAGTATACTTGTTGATTATGCCTAGTTGTTGTTTTCTGCTCAGTAGCGGTATTTTCGCATTTATTGTCGGTTATTATCTCATTGCTACCGACCTTACGATATCTGTTTATTACTTTGGTTATCTCTTCCCTTGCCGGTGAGTATGCCTCGTCTTCGTCGGCTTGCGGTACCCACTGGGAGGGGAGACATGTTTACATGTTCTCATCCCCACAATTTTTTAGGTGATGCGGGCAGTGAGAGTTGGGATGGTGTGCGAGGATAATACTAGATAGCCAACTTCCTGTTTGGTCCTTATCGACCCTTATATCCAGTATTTGTTTTGGCTTTTCATGTCTGTTGGATTAGTTTGGTTCTTCACCTGTTAATGTACTTATATCAATAGATGTGAAAATAATTATTGCTCTATGATTATTGTTGTTTAATGAGCATTAGATGTTGTGTTGTGTGGTTGTATGTGTGTTTGATTTTGTACTATGGTGCTACGTCGTGCATGTACAGGGGAGACTCTATTTGTTTGTATAGGGAATCCTTTGTTCATATGGCGGGTCTGCGTACGTCCGCAGGGTATTCTCAAAGGTGTTTCAAAAAAATCTACACGTTTTTCGCTAGTTTTCCTGAAAAGGATTTTCCAAAAGAACCCGGGGTGTGACACGTCCACAAAAACGGCCGATAACAACTGACCCTCTGATTTAATCGCCGCAGCAGAAATGGCGTAAAACTTTTGCAATTAGAATGCCCTAGCCCACTAGCAACAATAGCTCGTTGGGCCCAAACCACCCAGCCCACTAGCAACAATAACTCGTTGGCCCAAACCACCAGTCCAAAATGCTTAAGCCCAGTTATTATTACTAGTGATTAAGTCTCTTATATGCCCAATCACATCTCCATTTCTATTCGATGTGGGATTATTGGAATGTGACAAACTCTCCCCGTTAAGGTCCTGACGACCTCGTTAGTCCAATCACACACATAGCTCAAGATCACCAGGCGACGTGAGATTTGTCTTATTAGCATTGTCATCTAGACCCTAGCATAGCCAGTTAGCTTGTCATTCAGACTCTGGCATAGCCTATCACCTTGGCTCTCGGACCTTGGTTCAGCCGAGAGGGCTCAGTCGAGACTTGCCACACGTTTTCGGCTGGTGAACCGGCTCTGATACCAAATGTAACGATCCAGCCCACTAGCAACAATAACTCGTTAGGCCCAAACCACCGGCCCAAAATACTTAAGCCCAGTTATCATTACTAGTGTCTATGTCTCTTATATACCCAATCACATCTCCATTTTTATCCGATGTCGGATTATTGGGATGTGACACTAACTAACTCGTATGCCCTCACGCTACATTTCCCCCATCCTGGCTATTAGATATACTTAAAAATGTTACCCATAAAGGGGTCAGAAACTATAACTAGTTTTCTAGACGGTACAACGAGCCGACCGAGGCAAGTTGCACTTACTGATCCGAGAAGTAATGAGAGATGAGAACGGTAGCATTTATAAACACGATAAAGCATGGGCATGTAAGAAAGATTAAGCTATACTACTGTTATCCAACAATATAATAAATCAACAGTGTCTAAAATTTAACAAATCATGCATTAACTTGTTATATAGTTCCAAGTGATAAACGATCCAATCGGGGTATATCCTTTCAAACCATAGTGCTATCCATGTTTATTTGCTCAATTAGGGGAGAACGAGCACAATTGGGGCATAAATGGGTCCAATCAGGACCGCTCTTCTAGAAGAGCCCACCCTACTACATGGTTGCGACTCTATGTGATGGTGGTATATAAGTAGCATAGTACATAATGGGAAGTCATTATACTCATGATCAAGTCTCCAGTACAATTATAAGGACTCATGAGTCCACAACAATAATATGCCAACAACAATGACAACTTAGAGCCAAAATGAATTACTAATTGAATAAGATAACAATCTGAATGAGATATGATGTATACGAGACTCTTAAAATTAATATTTATTGTCAATAAAGCATGCTTATAACTCATAAACAGTTATACAACAATTTAATAATATATAAAAATCATGCTATATCAACATTTCATCAACAATGGAGTAGAATGACAGAAAAGCAAATCTCAACTTAGAAACCACAAACATGATCAATTAATAGGTGTTTAGGCGAGTGGAAGCTATACCAACTTTGAATATTGAGTACCCACCTCAAAGTGAAGAACCTCTAAGCTCACAAGTCTAAGATAGGGCTTCATTTCTCAGTTTGCTCCCAAATCTAAACCAAATGTGAATCTAAGTTAAAATTCTACTTAGCATCTTGTTTAATCGTTTGCTTGTACATATTCATGATGTTATTTTGTGATTATAATTATTTTTCTTCTTTGTAGGTTCAGTTGACAACCCACGTGGCACCATTGTGTTCATTCATGGGGCTCCAACCCAATCATATAGCTATAGGGTAGTTATGTCACAGGTTAATTCCATTGTCTACTTACTACTACATGTTGTGGATCCTATTACAGTTTATTAATTATTATTTTTATGAGAGTTCTCTAAACAATTTGCAGATGAAGAACTTGATTTTCTTGTTTCTCAGACTTATTTTGCAATTGCATTACAAATTTATCCCCTAGAGGTTTGCTTGCATAAGAGTGTTAGATTATAGTAGAATGAATGCAGAGAATTGGGCAATCTTGTTTGCAAAATCACCTGTCCCTTCCTTGTTTGTAGGATAATTTTCATAATTCACACTAGACATGCCCACAATGAATTTTTTCTGCTAGTAGTTTCCTTAGCGGAATTATACTGTAGGTGATTGCAAGAACACTTACTAGTTAACATTTACAAATGAATTAGATCTAACGGCTATTTATGGTGTAAAATGTTTTTCTAATATTTTGTCTTATAAATATCACGAAATTGAAACTGCGGTGGACTAACTGTGGAAAGCATTTTCCCTTCCAATTCAACATTAAAGCTGTGCATTTATTTTATCGAATCCTTCATCACTGCAGTTTAGTTCCACCATCTATTCTCTGCTTTGCATGAAAATAATATTGCATTCCTTATTGATCTTTCCTATTCTAATCTTATTCCAAATCATAATCGTCCTTGACTTGTTCTGCCGCTGAAGTTGTATGAATTTCTCTCCTTATCTTCCTATGCTCAAAAGATCTTTCTTATCTGGCTATAGTTTTTGCTGCTTGTAGCTTGTACTGAATGTATTTGCTGGAACATACCGATATTAGCTCATATTAAGAAGAATCAATTAAATTCTTGCTGAATTTTTTATTATTACTATTGTTCAATTGTATTAACAGAATCATTTTTTTTCTTTTCCTTGTTGATTCAAACTATTATTGCATTTTCTGTCTTCTGAACAGTTACTACAATTGTTAGATGGCAGAAATTGGCTACCACTGCTTCGCTCCTGACTGGATAGGATTTGGATTTAGTGATAAACCCCAACCAGGATATGGTTTTAACTACACAGGTTTGTGGAAGGATTAGTATGGTCTTGGAATGTTATTTTTATGTGCACTCATCTGCTAGTATTGCATCATTGCAGAAGAGGAGTTTCACTCGGCGCTTGACAAGCTTCTTGATGTTCTAAATATCACTTGTCCATTTATCTTAGTTTCTCAGGTCCTCAGGAAGTATCTTATTCTTTTTCCTTTATTAAATTGTTAAATTTTGCAAAGCCTTTGGTACTGTAAATGGCCTATTGACAACTAAACTGACTTTTCTCTTGATGGACCTGAAGAATGCTATCTGATAACGTGACTTCTTTCTTCCATTTTTGTGTAGGGATTTCTTGTGGGTTCATATGGATTGACTTGGGCCCTAAAGAACACAAACAAAATATTAAAGCTTGTAATTCTTAACAGCCCGTTAAATATTTCATCTCCTCTCCCTGGATTATTCCAAAAACTAAGGTGCAAAATACTATTATCTAAGTCATTATTTCTAACATAATTTTCTTGTACTCTTTTGTGCACCTTCCCTTCGTTGTTCTTTGAACTAGATTTGATGCCTTAAATATAGAAAATGGTTCTGGGAAACAGAGAAAAAGAAGGTGGAAGGAATATTTAGTTTTCTATTGAAATAAAGATTAAAAAAAATCAAGATCTTTGATTGAATTAGTAAGAGAAATGGGTGAAACTTTTGAGATATGCTTGCTGGATTCATGCATTTCCGTGAAGAAATTTGATGAAACTGATGACTAATTTTGGAATATCTATAAAAGTATCTATATTGATCTATTTTATTTTCATATACATTTCAACAGACGCTCACAAATTAGTGTTCACTCTTGACTCTTGAGGCCCTTTTTGTTGCTGCAGATTACTTACACATGTCATGATACTGTATGGAGAAGGATGTCAACATTTCTTCTTGGCTGAGCAGACTTTGACACTTCTTTCTCCTTGTTTTCAGGATACCTCTTTATGGTGAATTTACCTGCCAAAATGCTGTTATGGCGGAGCGGTTTATTGAAGCAGGTAGCCAGTATGTATCCACATACTTTTAACTATTGAATTTCGCAAAATTAGTTTCTCCTTATTTTGGGGGAGTTCTAATGCCACAAGCACTAGCATATTAATTTTGATGACTAGCCCAAAACTTAAAGTTGATCATCTATCATAATAGTTTCTAGTAACTCCTCCATGATTAATATGTATTTATATTGAAAGATAGTATATGTAATTCACATTATTTAGTCAATTCATGTCTTGTGTATTTTGTTTGTTCCATATTGTTTGCAAGATACTTGGGGAAGATGCAAAATAAAGTATAATCTTAATATATATTTGTGGACAAGCGTGTCCTAATCACATAAGGGGAGGCTAGAATTTCTTCTTTTTCTTTTAGAATAAATGAGGGTAAGCTAGAATCAATGGTTCTCTTTTAGGGTATTTGTTTGAAGCCAGTAGTGTTTGAAAAGACGTGAGGCGCAAAGAGGCGCAAGACTCTCCTAGAGCCTAGGTGTGAGGCGCACTGCGAGGCTCGCGCCTCAAGAAGGCGAGGCACATATTTACTAACCTTAGTTTAATTCGATGTTCTATATTAAAAAGCTCCAAAATAACCATACAAAAATAAAAGAACCATCAACAAATAAAGAAAACACATGCATATAGTTTAATTTGATGTTCTTGCTGATGCTGCTGCTGTTTTCGTTGCCGTTGCTACTTGTTTTCCTGTTGCTGCTACTTGCTTGTTCTGGCCACCGCTGCTTCTTGTTGCTAGCAGCTGTTGTTGGATGCTCGACAGAGAGAGGATGTGGGAGAACACGAGACGAAGAGGATGGGGCGAGTGACTGGTTTCCTTAGGATTTTTTTGGCTTTCTTTTAAGATATTTTAAGTATCTTATCAGGTTAAACTATAAGATTCAAATTCAAAACCCAACAACCCGAAAACTCGAATCCAAAATCCCTATAAACCTAAATATTGTAAGGCGCGTGCCTTAGGTGTGCCTTGTGCCTCGCTTGAGGCGCGCGTCTCAGTAATAGCGCTGGACCTCACTATTGCTGAGGCACTGAGTCCCGCGCCTCGCGCCTAGGAGTTGAGGCACGTGCCTCAGGGCCCGCCTTTTCAAACAATGTTTGAAACATACTTATTTGTTAGATTTGTCTCACATTATTGGTCCTTCTTGCCTTCTTGGTTTGTGATGCAGTATGAATTATTTTGGAGCGATACTAAACGAAAAATTTTTGAGAGGTTTGTAGTGACAGTAGAAGGCTTAGGCCGGATGTATAGACTAGTTTAGTCAGGGCTTGAAGTTTTTCTAACCTTTTCTGTTTTGGTTGACCTATTTAAGTTAGGCTAAGATTAGTATTTCTAATCTTATTTTGTTTTGGTTGGTTTGTTTAATTAAGTTGAGACTATTTCTAGTCTTAATAATTGTGATTTAGCTACTTATATATAGAGCTCTTATTTTGTGGTTTACGTGTATCATCAGCTGTGAGGACTGAGATTTTCTCCTATGTAAATTTGACATTTTTTTAAATGTTACTATGTGTTTTTCAATTTTAAAATTGTCCATCAAATTTCAGCATAAAATGATTTAAAATAAAGATTTTACACGATTATTACTTTTCACTTAAGTGAATAGTTAACTCATATTTCCAGGAGAGGCCATTCAATGTAGATACGCTATGTCGCGTACCGGACCCTATTTCGGGTGATCCAATAGCCTGTTTTTGATGATCCGACTGTGCCGAAGTCAATGGCGCTGACGGATTTTACGCTTGATGTATGGTTTTCGAGAAGTGTGGACTTTATGGTAGATGGAACAATATATATACTGTGTTTTTGGCTTTTTAAACACAATCGGCACTCCATTTTGCGAGGCAACCCATGGGCGGGGACCATTCTGTAAGAGTTTTCGGAGAGGGATTTGGGCCGCGAAATTCGTAAATTCGGGGGATTTGGGGGTATTGTGTCAAGTATTAATATATACTTGAGGATTAGGGTATCATTAACCCTAACCCTAACCCTAGCCCTCTCTTCTTCCCCCTTCTGGTCCTTTTGAGAAGCTGCCGTCGCTGTCGCCGTCGCCGCGCCAGCCGCCGGAGAAGCCTCTTTTCTTCTTTCTTTTTCTCTCTTTCCCTCTCTTTATTTTTTGGCTTTGTGGGTGGGGGTGACCCGAGCCCTTTTGTATCCAGCCGCTGTCGACCTAGACCGCCGCCGACGTCACCACAGGACACCGGGCGGCCGTCCCCGACCCTTCCCCGGCGCCACCGTGCCCTGAGGAGCCGTCGCGGCCAGGGAGAAGGTAGCAGACCTCGTGCGGCCGTGGGGAGCCTCTCGGCCGCCGTCGTCGGGCTGCGCTGCCACCGACCGTCGTTGGGCTGTGCTGCCACCGGCCGCCGCCGCCGCCGTTGGTCCCAGGGAGGCCGCCAGCGCTGTCGTAGGCACCCCCGAGCCACCGCGGCAGCGCGGGACTCTGCCCTAGCCGCAGGGCTAGTTGGGAGTGCTCCCGTCGCGCCGCGGCGCCGTTGCCTCCCACCGTCGGCCAAGGGTCTCGGCCGTCTCCCCTGGGTGCGGCGACCCTCCCCTAGCCGGAGCTCCCCCTGCTGTGATCCGTAATGCCCTAGCCCTGCAAGCTAGGTTTCTTAGGGCCGATTTTTGGTGGGCTTGGATTTCTGGCCACCGGAGACTTTGGCGTGCTTTCGAAGAGTGAACACCGCACTCCTGGTACCCCGTGGAGTGTCATGCTCACCTTTGCTGCGATCGGCGAGGTTCCGGTGAGTGCGACGACTTTGGTCGCTTTCGAGATCAAGTCTTTGGTGGACTTTCTTGTTGTTTCGAAGCCTTCCGGCTGTCATTTGCGCTCCGGACAGCGAGCATGAGCATCATCATGTTGAGTCGAATCAAATTGATTGGTTGGTGGGATTCGTTGCGGCGCAGATCGGGGTAACGAGCTTGAAACCCGATTTTATGTGTCATTTGATGAGTGTTTAGTGCAATAGTTGAATTGTTTGTGTGTTTTAAGTAACAGGGACCCTGTGCATTGCTTCGGACAACGTGTAATCGCTGTTAGCGACCTCTTGATTGATCGTCTAAGGTCCTGGAGCCGTTGAGGAGTTAACATGTGGTCCCGCTGCGTCGTTTGGCAGAAATTCACTGATCGGGTGCGGTTTAAGTTGCGGTTTCTGCACGTTAGCATTTTGAATGCCCTAGAGACCCTGCCAATCCTTATTGGCTGGTTGCTACTGCCATCTTTGAAACCCGAAGATGACAGGTTAGCGACGAAGGGTTTCGGAGCAGAAACGACAATTTTTGGGAACCCAGTACGATGGATTTTGGGGATTCACATCCGGATCGACTTAGCACGGCTGTCCCCACACCCAAAAGTGAGTGTTTTGGGACAACATGGATGGTCGAATGAATTTCGGAGTGTTTCAGAACACTTCACGGCTAATCCGGATACCAAAATGCGGAAATCGAGCGGTTTCGAGTGCAGTTTCGTGTCGCGCATGTTGCTGCTGTTTGCAGCGGTGTTGGAGCTCTATTGGCTGGTTTTAGTGTGAGGTTTGACACCTCTGGTTGCAACTAGAGGGCTGCGGGTGGTCTCGGCATTGGAATGGGCATTCTGGGACACAAACCAGTGATTTTCAAGATCTCGGTTTTCTATTTTGGCGCACTATTTGTGCGGCTTCCCTAATAGCATTAAATTGATGTGTTGGAGCAGCAGGAAAGGTAGGATAAGTGTGGGGCTCATTTCGGGACACCTTGTGGGTTGGGGTGACGTTCCGACGAGTCGGTGCGACAATTGAGCTATTTTTCAGTGACTGTTGAACGGGATCCGGAAATCCGATTGTTTGGCTGTTTGGATTCACATGGAATCATATCTTTTGTAATTAGCGGGTTTGAGCTAATTACAGTTTCGGATGAGACTTTGCATAGGTTTGGACTATAGTGGGAGACATCGATAGGGTGTTGACGATCCGGTTTTATTCTACAGTAGAGGTGGGTACTTTGATCGGAAGTTGGTTCAACGACATACTCTCGGTGACTTCTTCCTTTTTTTTCTCTTATGATTGCCTACTTTATCGTGCACATGTATTGAATATCTTGCATGACATTGAGTATTCATCGATCTACTCTACGGTTACCTTGTCTTATTGTATCATGATTACATGTTGAGAATCTGGTACACTACTTGGTTCTCGTTAGTCTACTATACCGTTGTTCCATCCTGTAGAGTCGTGACCGATTTAGTGGGTTGAGTAGCACTCCGTTGTTTGATTATCGTTGCATGACTTGCTGTTTGGTTGCATTTCGTGCATAACAATACGATTTTATGGACCTGATAGGTCAGTGATATAGCGACATTCCTTCGGGAAGATAGACCTGATTTGGTTGGATATAGTTGTGATTGTTCTTGCGCCTTGTCGCCGTTGTTGGCCATTGAGCATATAGCATCGATCGTCACAGCTCATATGCATTTTATGTACACCAGCGGTCTGATCCACAGCAAGAGGGTGTTCTTTTTCGAAAAAATGGTCGTACATCCGACTCGTGAGCTTAGTGGTCCTTTGCTTGGTCATATGCCAGGGAGACTTAGCTGTCCTTTGTTAGGGTCACATCCCTATTAGAGTGGGAGTGGCATTGCCTGAGGTCTTTAGACCAATATGGTAGTTGATTGGGCATACTTGTATATTCTATTTCAGTTGACGCATAGTCATTTCTCTATCTCCTTTGCCAGTAGTGGTTGTTTATACTATTGTTACAATTGTTTTCCGTTTAGTTATTATTGCTACTGCACTAGTTTGACTACTGATTATAGTTGTTCATTGCCTTGTTATCTTACTTTACAGTAGTATCTTCTTTTGTGACTATCGATAGTTGCTATTCGTTGTTATTATATCTGATTTACTTGCTACTACTGCTGTCTATTCCTTCCATCTGCCGGTGTGTATAGCTTGCCTTCGTCGGTTTGCGGTACCCACTGGAAGGGGGAGACTTGTTTACATATTCTCACCCCCCACTATTTTTCAGGTAGCTCGGGCGGTGAGGGCCGGGATAGTACGTGAGGACGGTATAGCTAGATCGCATTAGTGGTCCTTATCCTGGTTCTTTTCCTTTTACTTCTTTTAGTAGACTAAACAATCGAATAGTTTGGTTAGATGATTGTTTATTATTGCTTGAATAATAATTATGGACTTGTATGAATTTGGGATTCCATTATGCATGTTCTCGGAGTTCTTCTGGATTTTCAGTATATTGGTAAATGAAATCTTATTATCTGGTTTTCTATACCTTGAGGTAGTCGCTTTTCAAAGATTGAGTTTTTGTGTGGGAAACAGTTTTCAAAAGGCATTTCAAATGGTTTTTGATTAATGAATAATTCGAGTTTAAAAACAAAGCTTCCGAGTGGGAAGCATTTTTAATAGGATGATTGTTGTATTTTGCATCGCATCATCCAGCACCTAAGGAGTGCTTAGAGGCATGTATAATTCCTAAAGATGGTTAGCTGTATGAAAATGTATCGCATTGATTGTTTGTAGATCCCGTGAATGTAGATTGTGAGTTGTGATCCTGTTGATGTTGTTTGATCGGTACGCTGTACAAATACAAAAGAGACTCTGTCTGTGTGGGCAGAGAGATTTGTATTTGTGGCGGGTCTGTACACCACGTGGGCCAGGCAATTTTTAAAAAAAGGCACGTTTCTTGCAAGCTCTGGTTTCTAAAGCGGCCCCGGGGTATGACATTAGCGAGAGATTTAGGTATATTTTGGGAGTAAGGTTTTCTGAGAGAGTCATCCTTTTGTACTCAACTTTCAACAATTATAGAGGCTTCACTTTGCCTTCGCCCATGGACTTTGGCTAGTGGCCGAATCATGTAAATTGCTTGTGTGCATTGTTTTCTTCTTTCTTTTTCAATTCTCTTTGGTATTTCAATGAGTTAGGATTTTTTTTCTTTTGTCTTGACATTAATTTCATATGTGATAAAATAATTAAATGTGCAGATCAGAAAAAAAAAATATAATGTAGCACATCAACAATAAATTTTAGAAATGAAGCTAAAAGCATGGAATTAAACTGATTCCTTAGAGAATGAGGATGGCAATAAGATGCTGGTGGAAGAGTTTGTCGGATCAAATTCCTAAAAGAAAAGAGGCTACATAGCTTGGTTTGGTTCGAATATAGGGTAATCTTGACATATAATGAGGCAGTTGAATCACGCATTTTTACTTTTGTATATGAGATCATCATTTTTAATACCTACTTAACTAAATGTCACGGCCCGGGGTTCTATTGGAAAATCCTTTTTAGGAAAACTAGCGAAAAATGTGTAATTTTTTTTTTAAACACCTTTTAGAACACCCCGTGGACGCACACAGACCCGCCACATGGACAAAAAATCTCTTATACGAATGGATAGAGTCTCCCTTGTACATGCACGACGTAGCACCATAATACAAAGTCAACCATATATACAACCATACAACACAAACAATAATGATCATATGATAATGATAATTCATATACATCCATTATTATCTAAATGTTAATAGGTAAAGAATTAAACTAATCCAATAGAATGACAATGAACATCAACAATGGATAGGTCTGGAACACGCTAGCTAGTATTGTCCTTACGCACCATCCCAATGCTCATCGCCTATGTCACTTGAAAAATGGTGGGGGGTGAGAACATGTAAACATGTCTCTCTCCCTTCCAGTGAGTACTGCAAGCCGACGAAGGCAAGCTGCACTCACCAGTAGATGGAAGAGATAAACAACAGTAATGAACAGATAAATTAGGTACAGTAGCAATGCAATAACAACTAGCAATAAATATGAATGTAACCGCTACTGCACGATAAAGTAGAAATCGACAACAAGCATAATCAACAGATGTACTGGAACAGTAGCGATAATGACTGGAAAAGAACTACAACTACTACTTAATGCATAACTATCTGCTACTGTCAAGAATAACAGGATACACCAATGCGTCAAATGGATGAATAACACTAACAACTAAATCAACAGCCATATTAGTCTAAAGGCCTCAGGCTAAGCCACGTCCTGCTCGCCCCCTTGAATTACCGAAAAATCGCTCGATTGTCGTACCGACTCGTTGGAATGTCATCCCAACCCATGAGGTGTCCCGAATTGAGCCCCACACTTATCCTACCTCTCCCGCTGTCCCAACACATTATTTTAATGCTATTGGGGCAGCCGCACAAGTAGTGCGCCGAAACGAAAAACCAAGATCCTATAAATCACCGATTTGGCCCCTGGGATGCCCATTTCGGCACCGGGACCACCCGCAGCCTGCACGCTGCTACCAGAGGTGCCAAACCTCAATCAACAACCAGCAATAAGGCTACAACATCGTTGCAAACAGCAATGGCCTGCGTGACAAGAAATCGCGCCCGAAACCGCTCGATTTTGGCATTTTGGTGTCCGGATTAGTCTTGAAGTGTTCTGAAGCACTCCAAAAGTCATTCGACCATCCTCACTGTCCCAAAACACTCACTTTTGGGTGCCGGGACAGCCGCATGCTAAGTGGTGCGATCCGGATGCGAAATCTCCAAAATCCACCGTACTGGGTTCCTAGAAATCATCTTTTTGGTCCGGAACCCACCTTGGCCCCATCGTTGGTCCGAGCTTCGCACCAGCGATATCCCAGCCAGCCAACTAGGCTACCCTACTGTTGCAACCATCAGCTGAACCTGCTCTGTGAATACGGAGCCGAAAACGCACACAAAATGCACTTAAATCACCCTTTCGTGTGCCGATTGCCACAAAATCCAATTTAGGGATTTCCCAAGCCTCAAACAACAAGTTCGAACATCCTAGACTTGTACCACACTATTTGGGACAGCCATGACACAACAAGTGCCATTGCGGCATTATGCCGAACACCCGGCGTGTGATAAAAACATACATTAATACATTGTTTAGGAATTTATCGCTGAATCTGCGACTTTGGAAACCTAACCAAGGTATCATCTGAAAGATTTCGAGGTCCCGAAATAGTGCTCGCTGTCCAGAGTGATTCCGAGCATCGTGGAAGAAGTTATAGCTACTTGAACTCCTGCTAAAGATGGTCTCCGAGAGCGATGCAGACTAATCCATAAGTAGGGACCGATCCAACCTTAACAGAGGTGACCACGGCGATGAACAAGTGCCCCACAATGCCGTGCTCACCTGTTGGAAGGTCGCCGACAGCCCAATCTGTCAGAACAGTGGAGGCGGCCACGAAAAGCCCTCAGCTTGAGTCCAAACCAAGGCAGTAGGGATAGCACCTCCTTCAGCCCCCGTATGGCCTAGGGTGGCCTGTGCCGACCACCATGGGTGGGCCTTGACAGGAGGAGGCCCTCCCGGGGCGATGGCCGGCGACAATAGTGCGGTGGCGGCGACAGTCGTGAAGCTCCCTCCCCTCGGGTTTGAGCTTGGGCTTAGCAAGCGGCCGAGCTCTGGGGCATGGGGCGGCGGTCTGGCTCAGGAGGGATCGTCGGACTCCTCCCTCAATGGCGGGTGGTTGCGGCCAGATCCAAGAGCGAGAGAGTCCAAGAATAAAAAAATGAGAGAGAGAGAAAGAGAGAGATGCAGAGGGAGAGCCTTTCTCTGGCAGTCGGGAGGAGCACCGGCGGCGGGCGGCGCACCGGCGGCGACCATGGGGGGGCGACAGCTGGGAAAAACTAGGGTCAGGGGTTTCCATGGTCATGTATGTGTGTGGGGGTGTATATTTATACCTATAAAACATATACATATAAATATATATATCTATACACGTATACCATGAGAAATTCCACCTAAGTCCCTTAAACCTTTACACTCTACACCCAGGCTGCGAACAGCATGCAACAACCTCAGCTTAGCACCACATCACGAAGTCCTGCGCGATTAAATTTTTATTTTACCCCGTCACTTACAAAAAGGTCCCTCGGACCAAAAATTCTCGCTCGATTAATCCATGTGCCAACTTGCATAAAAGTCCCCGAATCTTGTAAAAATTCATCCACATGTTCGTCCTCGAGTCTATTTTTGTATGAAATTTTCTGTTCGCCAAAACTGTAAAATTTCTCACATAAAATGATAACCCCTTCATAAAGTGCTCTATTTTTACAATTTGCAAAAATAGCAATTTAGCCGTCCAACTTTAGAGTTTCATACTAAAAACTCACAACTGCGTGGAAAAGGCCTACTGGGACCATCCCATAAATTTTCATGCAAAACGAAGCACCGGAGAATTCTAAAAAGCAAAAACATCAAGTAGTAAAAGGCCAATATGCGATAAAAGCAGATTTTCTCAAAAGCTGTGCATCGAACGTAAAATCGGACAGTGCCATCATCTTTGGCATAGCTGGACCATCGAAAACAACCTATTGGTTCATCCGAAACAGAGTCCGATTCACGTCCGAAGCCATCCTCAAGGCGATGCCTTAAGATAAAACACAGGTTACTATTCACTTAAGTGAATAGTACTAGTCAATAAACACCCTTATTAAAAACTTGTTTTTTCCCCTAAATTAAACTGATAATTTCAAAAATTAAAATACTTGTACAACACCACTGAAAAGCATCAAATTACACTATAAAAATTTCAGTCCTCACACAAACATTTAAAAGAAGCACGTCTTTAAGAACTGGATTGTAGGTTTTCATCTACAAATGTCATGTCTTATAGAGAGAGAAAATTTTCTCTATCAACTCATAATGGATATTTGTGATGATCAGAGTTTGAAAATCAATACAGTTATTGAACTATCCTAGAATTATCTGCTTGTAATGGCAACTGTATAAAACTCTAAGAGAGATAAAGTTTCAATTACTTACTGTACGGTATCAAAAGACAAAACAATAACATTCTATATATCTTAACTACTGTGAGTTTGTTAATGTCAGTTACGTTGTACAGCTGTTTCTTGTGCATTATTAGCCTTACCGGCATGCTGTACTTCCTATGTTGCAGTTCTATGACAAGCTAAAAGAGCATAATAGAATGTCTTACACTCACTACGGAATATGAAATAGTTATCCATCTCTTATCTATGCTGATATTTTTGTAGTTAAATTTTTTTTCCGATTTGACTTGAAAATGGTTCTTGCAATAGCTATCTTTTGATGACCACTCATATTTTCCGCATTATTTCTTGATAGATATGTATTGAAATTGGAGAAGGCTGATGTTTATAGATTGCCATATCTAGCAAGCAGCGGACCTGGATTTGGTTTGTCTCTAACCCCTTTTTTTTTCCAATATTTTGTGCCAGCTTTTGTGCATTTAAATTTATATACTGTTGCAAGTATCCCAAATTTCTACAATAATGTTGGATGATCGCCGCTTGATTTCATCAAGAGAATATATGCCTTCGTGTAATAAATGTTCAGGTGGAAAAAGGAAAATAATTCCATCTATAATTGGTGATTAATCCTTCTGCTAAATGGAAGAATATTGGAGGCTTGAAAGGCAGGAAATAATACATAATCAAGAAAAGCATATATCATGATAATATGCCTCATCCCCTCAAGCTGAGGATGCTTTGTTGAAACTATATGATGTTTGGGAATAAGATATAGGAATATGTTGCTACGAAGTTGTCATGAGCGGTTGGCGGATCATGACTAAGATTTAGCTAGCATTTCTTGCTGTTCAAGCTTATCAAAGATATAAAGCTTAGAAAAGAATGGTTTACAATGCCCTTAGATCCAGAACAACTCATTTGAATCCTCAAGTGTGGCTATCATGGTTGATTAAATTTTATCATGCAACAGCCAGAATCCATTTATAATGAGTAGGTCTGGAATATCAACCCATATTTTCTTATTCCTTCATTGAGTTTTACTGACACTAATGGGTTTAATGAACTAAAGGGTACAAGAAATCAGCGGTATTAAGTGTTCCCTAAATTTAACGGCCTTGTCCTGAGACTGTTCCCTAAAAAATGTATGACAATAGAGTAAAACAGCTTAGCAAAAATAATTTTTTTGGGCAGTGCTGTTGGCCACAAAAATTCTTATCTCCAAATGATGACTGACACGGTGTGTGCAGCCCATGCTTATAATCATTGGCCTTGTCCTGAGACTCCGTTCAAGTGCAATAGTTTTTTTCTATTCGTTATGTTTAGTTGTTTCTTTGTGACTACAGCATTGCTTGAAGCTGCAAGGAAAGCCAACTTTAAAGATGTATTAAGTCGAATAACAGCTGGATTTTCATCTTCTAGGTAAATCGATTTATCTTCTTTTGTAGCCTTGATATGCAAATTCAGTAGGAAATATTGAAGTTCCATTATTATACAAGAAAGATTTCGATTGCTAACTAATTCACCCTTATTATATCATAAAGCTAACTAACAGTGAGCTTTGTTTAATTTTGCTAAACTAAATTCGTCAAACAACAAATAGCAGAGAAGAACTTTCCTAGTCTTTTTCTTGTTGGACGAGAAGTTGAAATGTGACATTGTGTTTTTGATGTGTTATTTGTTTGCATGTTTGTTTATTTCTCGAGTTCGTCTATTTTGCGATGTCTATAGCAGGTACAATGTCAGCTTTTAAACTTCGTTTCCCAGATTGCCCTTGTAGTATTTAGTAGGAAGGTATCTGTCTATTTGAAAACTACACACAATTGGGCTCCCTCTAGGGTAGCCCATATCAATTAAGATGTGAGCATGTCCAATATGGTCCGCCTATGAAGACAAATACCTGCAAATAGATCATAAATGGAGGTGAACAGGACCTCATAATTGTACAATAAGAATAATCTTTCTCTAGGGATGGGTGCAACATTGTCTAGATGGTTAGACAGTCATTTGCATTGTGTAAGCATCCATGCAGACTGCTTAAGGACTTTAATGAAAATTGAAAATACCCGAGCAAATTTACGAAGGTTAAAGTACTAATGGCATTGCATCCAAGAACAATAATTAGTTTAGCACATTCAATTATAATGGTTGAATGAGAGTCTCACACTAATAAAAAGTTGTCTCTGGGCCCGTTTGGCCTACATTATGGAAAAGTGGTTTCTGCAGAATTGATTTTTGTTTGGAGAATTGATTTTGGTTAAAAGCCGTAGAGTGTTTGGTTGAATTTAGACAAAAAACGATTTTTCTGAAGTGATTTTGTAAAGCTGTTTGGCAAAATTTTTTTGATGTTAGCATATAATAATTTTTTTACTAGATTTTATTTTAAAAAATTTAAAATTTGAATTTAAATTAAAATTTTAAATTTTAAATTTCCCAAAAACTTAAATTTTTGATATTTTAATTTAAAATCTAAATTTAAATTTTCAATTTCACATATAAAATCTAAATTGGAAAATTGAAATTTAAAATTTAACATCTGAAAATTTAAATTTAAAATTTGAAGATAAAAAATTTAAAACTAACAATTTAAAATTTAAAATTAAAATTAAAACTAAAAATAAATTAAAAAATTAAAAATTAAAAATTTGAAATTTGTAATTTGAAAATAAAAAATATAATTTTAAATTTGAACTTATAAATTTTAAATTTTCAAATTGTAAATTTTATCTTAAATTTAAAATTTAAAATTTAAAATTTAAAATTTTGAACTTTAAATTTTAAAATTTGAGAGTTGAAATTTAAAATTGAAATTTAATATCTAAATGTTAAATTTTGAAATTTGAAATTTGAAAGTTAAAATTTAAAATTTAAAAATTCAAATATAAATTTAAATTTTGAAATTAAAATTTGAACTTAAATTTAAAATTTGAATCTAAATCAAAATAAAAGTTTGAAGATTGGGTCCAAAATCAGAATTAGATTTTAAGAAGCAGGTTTTAGCTGCTTTTGATTTTGGTCATCAAAAATCAGAAAAATAATTCTCAAAATCAGATTCGGATTTTGAAAACAAACTTGCCAAACTAGCTATTGAGCCGAAAATCACTTTTGGGCCCAAAATCACTTTTATGATCGCTAGGTCAAACACCCACTTTATGTTATGCTCGGGAATCCTAAAGCATAGGCGGTGACGTGCTAGACCTGCCTTATGCACAAGAGGAAGACCCCTTGTACGTGCACGACATCAGATGTCGAGCGAAAAGCCTGCATAGTTTCATCTGTTATGAGAAGTAGGTGAGCCAAAACCAACTTTCATTAATGAACATGATTTGATGATTTAGTGCCCATTCTATGAGTGTTCCAAAATTTTCTCCTTTGTGTATAAATGTTAAGTGAGCAATATCTAATTCGTCCATGCCTCGCCTCGTCACACCACTTCCGAACTGTGGAATTGAATGATAGTGTAAACAACAGGTGTGAGCAATCACGAAGATAACTTAGTGGGTATGCATATTAGACTCAAGCTAAGTTGTAAAGAACTATGAACTATGGTTGATAGCGCAGTAAGACTAAGAACTACATATGGAGCAAACAGCATAGAACTGTAAATAGTATGAGATGATCATTTGGAGACAAGTATACGAACAATAAGCTGAATCAAGGTGAACACAAAAATAACTAGAATAATTCTATAGCCTATACCGAGAAACCATACCATGCATCATAGCCATCATATCTTATGATCGCTTTGGTTCTGAATTTGTATCGCTCTCCTTGGTAGGAGCATTTCATTTCTTTCCATATCCTGTCTCTTACACGTGTCCAAGGGCACCTTGCCTCGTCAACGTCAATCTAAGAACTCAATGACCGATAACTCGTGAAGCATCCACTGTCATGTGGCAACCTATGATCAGTGAGGGGCCACATCGGGGACAACAATCATATTCTATCCTTTCATGCATTATATTGATTTATTCTCATAGGATTATTTGAATTGATCAATTAGTTTGGTGTTCGCAGACAAGCCATGCTTTTTGAGTGAAACTTTTTAAGACGTTCTTGTATCGGCAGAAGTGGCAACTTTTAAAGCTTTTTATCAAATGTAGAAGTGGCAACAAATGCATGGAATTGATCCAGTATGATATTTGCAAGAAACTAGGGTTGGCAATCCAGATCACTGTTCGTGAGCTAGCTCATGTTCGTGTCATGCCTCGGGCTTCAGCAGAAGCACCCATGGGCATGTGCACAGATCCATTGCATGTACAAGGCACCCACGTACACATAAAGTGACAACTAAACAACCAATACATTCAACTTATATGCCACAAGTGTATATAAGACAAGTTGGCTATCTAAAGCAACAACATAACTATCCCAATACATCTTTCATAACCAAAATAAAGTTCAACAGCTAGCCGAATCACGTCACATAACCAACATGTCTAGCATACCAATCCCTAAAATATAATTTCTAGTACATAGGGTTCCACCTCTAACATACACCAAAAATCAGGTGGAGAGCTATCCACGGTGCGATACCCCCTTTCCTCGGTCTGCCACGGAAGAAAAAGGCTCTGAAAAGAACAACAACAACGGGCGTGAGAAGTAGTAAAAGTAGTTCCTAGCGGGTACAATCGCCGAGAGGGGTGCTCTACACCACTTGGTCAAATTGAGGCATCAATAGTAGAAAGAAAGTAATAAAGAGCGATAAAAGGAATAATCAACATCTAATAGGATGCTACTGTAAGATCAATTGCATTTCAGAATTAACAAAGCTTGAGGAACAATTATCAAAGCTAGAGTTCCTCAAATGCTCAAGAATACTAAATCCCCTCAAATGCTCAAGTCAAAATCATAGAGGATTTTAGGCATATGTACTACTAGAGAAACTAGAGCGGCTTCAAAATTACAGTGGACACTACTAGTAGGTAGTCCTGATATGCAAGTTTTAACAAAACTGAAATTTGGCTATGGATGTTTCATGTTTGTTCAAAAGTTTTATAATACTGATGGTTTGTTATCAAGAGAACCCTCAGTACATCACACTTTGTTGTGTATCCTGTATCTAAATATCTTACGCCCTCTGGAGGATCTACAGCAATAATTAGTTAATACCCCCTACCATCTGGAGGATCGAGAGCACTAGAGTACCCACCCCCAGTGTACCCAGAGTGTGGACTATATCAATTCTCATATATCAAATATCAGAAAAGCCTCTAGAGCAGCAGTGGTGAGGAATTCACATATTTTATTCAATAATATGCAACTGACTGAGGATCTAACTTTCTAGTTTGCCTGTTACAGTTAAAAAAATCAGATGAAGAACTTCCAAAAATCATGTCAATGTTGTGAAACACAACGTTAGAATAATCACGACTATCACCTGAAAAAATTCAAAATTTCTAAAGATATATACAGCTATGAATAGTCATAGACAACATTTAACTCCGACCTACTATAATCTGACTTTATCATCAATGTACAATTTAGGAAAAACTTCAAATACCACCCCTATGGTTTCACACTTTTTCACTTTAGTATCCTATGATTTAAAATGTATCACTTTAGTACCATGTGGTTTTATTTTTCTCTTTCCGTTATTTCCTATATTAATTTTTCCGTTAAATCAGTAACAAAGTTAAAACCACAGGTACTAAAATGAAAATTCAGTAAACAATAGGATACTAAAGTAAATATTCGATAAACGATAGGTGGAGTATTTGAAGTTTTTTGTGTATGATTTAACGGAAGTTATTGGCGGTACTGATAGAAAGAGAAAAATGAAACTACGAGAGTCTAAAATGATACATTTTAAACTATAGAATACTAAAATGAGAAAGCACGAAACCACAGGGGTGGTATTTGAAGTTTACCCTACAATTTAATTAGAGTTGGACGTTACACTTTAATCACCAAAGAGGCATAAAAGTTTTGAAAAATATGGGGTGGGCAGAAAAATTGGAGAGTAGGGAAACCAAGAGGGAAGAGATGGTTATTAGAGACTTACCAATAGTTTCTTGAATTCCTTGTTGTGGTTGCTCAAGGTTGGCTGGGGCCCCCACACAGCATAATCAAGATAATAATCACAATTTCATTCTGGTAATTCAAAAGAATTAAGGATTACATTAGCTGGAGTTATTCGAACTTGTTACTCTTGAAACTGTACTCTTTTCGTTTATTACAATGAAATAGTGAATGCTTGGAGTCATTTATAGCGGCCCCTAGATGGTTCGGCTAAAAAATAAGAACCTAGGGGAACTGTGCTTTCAATGACAGCGGTGGAATATTAACGCTTGTTCTCACTTCTCATAGATTGGTCATGCCGCTCATTGTGAATTTTTATGTGGTGCCATGTATTATGCCAATAGGTGTTTTACTGTTTGTAATGGACTAATTGTGCCCTGCCCACATCTATAGGTTCATTACTAGATTCTGTATTTATAGCATCAGCAGAAATGAATGGATAAACAACAGAAGGATTCTGTTCGTCTATAAACCGTAAACAACCTAGTGAATAGCCAAAATTTTCAGTTGGATGAGATTAAAGGGAGAAAACAAAGTTATTCTTGTGAGTAATCTTTGTGAACCGTTTTTTGAAACTTACTCGTGTGAGTCATAAATGAGAAGATTTTCAGTTCGTGTACATCATCCAGACAGCAAAAACCTCAGTACCCTAATTAATTGGTTAAAATATGAGTTTAGAAAATAAGAATATTTTTCATTTTTAAGCATTCATCGATAATCCAAGACTTTTGGTATCCTACTTGTTTTACAATATAAATTTCATATCCTTTTACTGCAGCTGGGGTAAACCAATTTTAATTGCATGGGGAGTATCAGATAAGTACTTGCCCCTTTCAGAAGCCGAGGAGTTTCAAAAGGGCAATCCTGGTGCTATAAAACTCAAGACCATAGAAGGAGCTGGTCACATGCCTCAAGAGGACTGGTAACTAGAGATTATTAGCACAATCCTCTTTGACAATACATACACTTACCTTTCTGTTTTTAACCATAATATTTGTTTTTCTCACTTGTTCCAATTATTCTTGACTTTCTCACTTTCCTGATCATCTTATATAAATCAGGCCCGAGAAGGTTGTTGAAGCTCTAAGAGCGTTTCTGTAGACTCAAGCTGTCGAGAGTGGCTGGCCCAAGTATTCTGTAAACAGATCAGGTTCTCTTAGCTGTAGCTCAAGTTAGCCAAATTTAATTTTGTACGCAAGTACAACATCTACCTACTAACTTTTGTTCTAATTCTCGTTCTTTCAATTTGAACATTTCTTGGTATTCTAACTTCTAATGTTTGTGTTTCCAGGAATTCATAGATGTAAGAAAGGTGAGCAGAATCATGATGGCTTGGAACTTAAGCTGCAATGAGATCACCGTACCATTTTCCAGCTTTAAGACGGGGCTTCTCTATATATTTTCTTTAAATTAAGACTTGAAATTCCTTTTAAGTTCTGTTTCCTCTGGATGTATGTGAATATATTAATGCAGATGCATATTTATTGCTTTTTGAAGAATTTTTTGCTAAATAATATGAGATTATTCTGAGAATTCCTTTGTTAGAGTTGAATTCTTATGCATGGAATGAAATGGCTTCGGGTTTAGTTGCATGTAATTTTGCTTTTAGGAACGTGGGAAGGATTGATTTCACTCACGTTTATTTTTCCTATTTTATGCAGTGCATAATTAGAAACAAGTCACAACTTCCACATTTGGGACTAAATTCGGTCAAAAAGTTTGGAATAGAGCAAAAGATTGGAAGAATTTGTGCAAAATACTATGTAATTATTCAATATTTTATCAATTAATTGTAATGTAATATCTAGGATTCTGAAGTCTGAAATTTGAATAACATTCAAATTCGGAATTTCAAATTTTCAATCCCTAAGAGTGTGCGCGCGTGTGTAGGTTGAGGCGGAAAGAGGAATGAAATTCTAGCAATCGGAGACCGTTTTTGATGAAATAAAAACGCAGATTTAAGGGTCCGGTAGTGCCGGAAATGCTAGCCCAGTCCATTTTCAAATCGGGTGAGCTGATTGCGTGAAAATGCGTGAAACATGGGAAGTGGCCAATTACGAAGTATTGTAACATTGGAAAAGTTTTAGTATTTCATGTATGGATCAGTGTGAAATCACGGATGGAGGGGTGTATGCGTGTTTTACACACGCTGCAAGGGACTGTGGATGAAATAATAAGCGAATTGTGGACTGTTTTGCAAACTTACAAGCCTTTTTCATAGGTGCACGTACCTAAGTTTTTTTTGGATCAACCTAACCCTAAACCTCAACTCCTCTCCCTTATGAACCCTAGCCGCGACAGGAGCTTAATTTCCTCCATCTGCGCCACCACCTCCCCGACTGCCGGCGATCACCCACAGTTGTCGGAGAGCCCAAATCCTCTGCCTTTCTCTCTGCGTCTCTCTCTCTCTTTAGAAAGAATCGGGAACCCCCCCCCCGCCACCTCCCGGCTCTCTCTCGCACTCTGCGTCCTCCCCTTCTCTCCCTCCCCACCGCCAAGGCCCCCTTCCCCCGGCTCATTCTCTCTCTCTCTCTCTCGCGCGCGCAGCGCCCGCGCTGCGAACGCGCAAGGGGCTGTGGGTCCCCGCTACATGGAGGCCGCCCCTGCTCTCTCTACTCCCCTG
>NC_033622.1:5073409-5103185 GCF_001540865.1 Ananas comosus | reverse complement strand
GAGGAAGGTATGGCCCCAGCAACCCGAGCTCGGGCTAGGGCTAGAGCAGGAAGACCTGGCCCCCGACTTCGGTGGCTTGGAGGCTGCGTGCATCGGTGTGGAAAAAGGTGCGGCCGATGCAGGACGAACCCTCGGTTGCAGGGGCTGCGGGCGGGTGCGACGAGCGGCGTTGGGGGAGCCACGGCCAACTTAAGGGACCTTGGCTACGGCCTCCTCGGTCCGGCGAGGATGGCAATTGGAGAGATTGGGGAGGCTCCGAGGTCCTCCAAGGGCACCAGGGGCGACGGATGATGATAGGGACTGCGGCCCGAGCCTTCAAGGATCGGGCCCGAGGCTCGATCCAAGGCAAAGCGGCGCACAACATGTTCGGGGTGCCAAGGTTGGGTCATCGGATCCTGTGGTGCTCGGTGGCGACGACCGCGGCCAACGCGGCCAAGGAGGAGGTGGGGGGGGGGGGGCTGCCTGCCATATGCAGGCGACCCGCACCCCCCGCGCGCTCGCGCGAGAGAGAGAGAATCTCTCCCTCTCTTTTCCTCTCTCTCTCTCCCCCTCTTTTCCTCTCCCTCCCTCGCCCCTTCCCCGGCACTCTCCCTCTCTCTCCCCCTTTCCCCAGTGCGAGCGGGCGGCGTGGGCGGGCGTGGGCGCAAGCGAGGGGGCGAGCGCCCACTCGCAAGTGCGGGCGCGAGTGGGTGCGGGCGAGTACGGGGCGCGGGCGTGGGCGTGGGCGTGAGCGTGGGTATGGGCGCGCGCGAGGGGCGCGAGCGGTGTGGACGGTGCGGGTTGGGTTCGGACGCTGGAGCGGGGAGTGATCTCCGCGCTCTCCCCCTCACCGGCGCCGTGCCCTCTCCGCGCCCTCTCCCTGCCGCCGGGATCTGCGGCGTGATCTTCGCCGGCACCGCGCCCTCTCCTTGCCACCCTCTTCGACCTCCCGCTCGCGAGCCCCAATGCCCTCTCCCTGGTGCCCGCGCCCTGTTCAACGAAATGCCGAGCTGATCATAGGGCTCTCCGCGGGCATCGGAGAGGTGGGGCGAGGAGCTAGGGATCGGATTTGGGTGAGGATCCATCGCCGGAGGCAGCGGCGCGGTGGCGCGATACACGCCGTACGATCCCATCGGTGGCGGCGACGGCGCCACCACGGCGAGCTCCGCCGCAAAGCTCTGCCTCTTCACCCCAGCGATCGTCGACGGGGGCGGCGAGACAGACGTATCTTTTTCCTCCATATCGCTCAATCCCATCATATGAGCCTCAAATCCCCAGTTCCCACTAAAATTGAACCTAACTTGCGTCAATTTTTTAGGTTTATTTTGATAATTTGGTGCTTAATTAGTTCGATGGAGTTACATGTTCTCGCGAACTGTTTGGTATAATGTTTACATAGATACACCACACGCACTAGGCCGCCATATTTCTCAATGCTGTAGCATCGGAATCATATTTCTCCTTCTGATCGTTCAAGTGTTTAGGCTGTTTATGCTGATTCTATTTCAAACCTGAGGAGCGAGCTTGGGCACCAGCTAGCTAAAAGGAGCTGATTCCTGAATCTAAGGTTGATTTTCTATTATTTCCTGACGTATCCATGTCTGTCTTCTGTTGTTTATTTGTCTCTAAGAGTGTAGTATGCAACTTCGAAAATCTTTATTTGGATNGGGCCCGATCCTTGAAGGCTCGGGCCGCAGTCCCCTATCATCATCGTCGCCCCTGGTGCCCTTGGGAGGACCCCTCGGAGCCTCCCCAACTCTCTCCAATTGCCATCCTCGCCGGACCGAGGAGCCCTAGCCAAGGTCCCTTAACGTTGGCCGTGGCTCCCCCAACGCCGCTCGTCGCACCCCGCCGCTAGCCGCCTGCACCGAGGGTCGTCCCTCATCGGCCGCACCTTTTTCCCACCGATGCACCAGCCTCCAAGCCACCGAAGGTCGGGCCAGGTCTTCCCTGCTCTAGCCCTAGCCCGAGCTCGGGTTGCTTGGGCCATACCTTCCTTTTTTGGCCATCCGGGTGATCGCTGATTCCTGGAAGGTGAGCATGGTGACCGCTAGGTGCTTTGCTCGGGTTTAGCCAAATTGAGAAGGTTTTGGCAATAGATTTTCTGCCAAAATCTAACCTAGTTAGCGACTTTTGTCATTTCCCGTCAAGCTTCGTTAATTGAAAATTAATGAAAGGGGTAACATGAATGAAATATTAGAGTTTAGGATATTAAATTATCATTTCAGGAGTTTGGAGGGTAAAATAAAATTCTGCAAAAGTTCAAGGGGTCATAGTGCAATTTAGCCTTGAAATTTTTTTTATTAGTTATAGCTATTAGTTGGAACATGTTTTAGCAGTAGCACTCACCTAGAATAATAGAAATTTTTTATCTCTTTAAAAACATTCATGAAAGTATTTGAGTTACGAACGTGAGCAACTTCTGTTCAACAAATTTGAAATGTGCTCTTTTTTAATATAATTGCTTGTTTCTATGCTCGTTATGTCATTTTTGTTATAGCACTGAAGTAAGATTCATAAGTCAAGGTATTTCAAGATGCTTGGAGTTTTTGCTAATAACTATTACAGAAAAAATTAAAAAACACAAACTTGATACTTTCTAAGTGCTATATTTGTAACAGCCTTCATACAAAAATGAGTTACATGAAGATGCTTCATATGGTACTGTTAATAATACAAAAGAATTGTACTAAAATTATTCCAGCTATCTGAAACGATGATCCTATTGAGGTTTTTTTCTTGAGTCCTAATTTCTGAGTTTGACATTCGAGACTTCAAACTTGATTGCATGCCATGTATCACATATTCATTGGCCCCAATCGCATCACATATTTAAAAAATAACGATTGTCCATAAAGTAGTAACCCTTCAAGAAAGAATACATAGTGTGGTTGGATTGAAAAATATGAGATGGACTAAGGGCCAATAAAGCTGCGATACACAGATACATAAATGCACCAAGCATGAACAATGAATTTATCTTTTAATCAAATGTGATGGAAAGCATTCCTATAAGTTTAGGGGTCGAATGCCAAACTATAAAATTCGAGAACCCTAGTAAAAGAAGGCTGCACTATCTATTTTTTGTTGAGTTAGTTTGCCGATGTTCTATTTTCTAGGAGATAATTAGTCGTTGGTTTTTTTTACTTTGTCAGTCCTATCTTATAGGAATGTTTAGCTATATTTTAGCAGTTTTGTTACTTTGTTGCTGATTTTGTGGACCAAGCAAGCTGTTAGTTAGTGGGTTTATGGTGAAGCTCTAGTCTCGAGTTTGCAATAATAATTTTTTAAGTAATTTCAATTCTCCTTTTGTTCTTTGAGAATCAACAACTTAAATTTAAAAATTTAAATGATAACAAGGAAACTAGAAAATATTATTTTTATATTCTTTTATCCCAACTTGAGTAATAATATTCAATAATTTATTCAAAATATTTTAAAAATTGCGTTATTATTCCCGCCGCGAGGCGGGCCTTCACTTTAGTCTAAGAAAAAGATTGCAACAGAAGAGTTTTTCTCAAATCCTCTCGAGAAATGAGTCCGGTGCCGCATTCAAGTGTCAGCGGCAGTGATTTTGAGATATCGCCACAAGAGGTTAGGCCCTTGTTCATCAGCAAAAGGCTTACTGTTCATGCAGAGGAATGAAATTGACAACTGGGTTACAAGCCTCGTAGCGAGCAATATCACAAAGGTGCAAGGCTTGTTTGCTGGGGCAAGAGACAAGACTTCCATTCACAGGAATCTATTGAAGCAGCTGACAAGAAGCTGCGCGCTGAATTCATACAGCTCTCTCGTGGTCCACAAGTCGACTCCACTAAATGAGCAGCAGGTATTTCTTATGTCTTCATTTGATGATTACTTCCAGAATGTGCTGGTATTTACTTCATGAAGCAAAATCAGAAGTTGCTGAGGTATTTCTAAAGCTTTAAAAAATGGGTTGGAACCCAAAGTGGCTGGCAAGATTTAGGCCATCAGCATCTGATAATGGACAGAATTAATTGCACCAGGGGTTTAACTCTTTCTGATTGAAGAAACTGGAATGGAGCATCAGTTTACTGACTTCCTTACTCTCCACAGCAAAATAGAGTGAAGTGAAAGGTAAGAAAGAGTAACTATTATGGAGATGACGTAGGGTTGCTGCATCGAGAAGAATTTGTCAAAAGAGTTTTGGTAGTAGACGCAGAAAACACCAAAACGTTTTTCTGCTAAGATAGACTACCTACAAGGGTATTATGAGAGAAGACACCTTGAGCTTGGTTTGGTGTCAAGCCAATTCTACGAAATCTTTGAAGGTTTTTGCATGTAATGTATTTTTCTCATATTCACAGGTCAAGAGAGGACAAGCGAGGAGCAGAAAGCTTAAACCTAGAGATCTTTGTTGGCTACAGTTTAGTGTCAAAAGCCTTACAGGATTCTAGTCAACCCAGACTTGGGAAAGAGTACACTAGCTGGGATGTTCAGTTCTTGGAGATGAGCAATGGACTGGACAAGATGCAAGCCACAAAGCAACGCACAGCGAGATCTATTGGAATTGACGAGCTGGTGAGCACTGAATGTTCGTCAGAATTCGGCTATACCACGATCTCCTGATCTGATACCCTCCACCTACTCAGACCGCACCGCCCCGTTCGCCCTCACTTTTCGGACCACCTGCCCCACGCTTCATGAGCGCCACAGCCTCACACCGTCGCATCAGAAGCTCGGCCCCTCCCCCCCATGAACTGCCACTGCACCCCAGGCCAAAGACACTTCCGCCTCATGATAGAACCAAGACCTCCGCCACCCACTGCCGGGCCGCCTAGCCTGGACCGCAGGCCTGAAGCACAAGAAGGTCATCTGCCGCGAGCAGTAAAATCGGTTTTCAGGGCACAAACTCAATTCCTCGATGGCTCACGTGAATAAGCATAGGCGCCAGGTTGTGCGTGCAAGGGCATACTTGCACAGTTCTGGAGCTAGTTGATTTCTCAAAAATCCTTTGCTCCTGTGGCCAAGATTGGCATTACACTTCTAGAGAAATGAACCTCCCTTAGCTTGGCCAGCGCTCACAGGATGGACAAACGTGTGATCAGTTAGATCGTAGAAATCTGCATTTTTATGCCACCCCTGGTCGCCCTTGCCCCCCCCAGGAGGAGATTTATGTTGAGCAGCCAGAAGGCTTTGCTGTACACCAGGCAAGGACCCCGAAAATTTATTTGCTGAGAAGGCCTCTCTCTGGTTGAGGCAAGCTCTAGCAGCATAGGTATATAAACAATAGGATTGAGCAGCTTGCTGGCGCTGGGGTTTCAAGAAAAGCCTTCAGTGAATCCACCATATGTCAAGAAGTTAGTATTTGACTTAGCTGGGTAGTGTCTCTTTATGTGGATGATATGGCTCGGTGACAGGGAGGTAATAGTGCTCAGATCTACTGCAAATTTAGCAAGAGATGATGGAAGATGTTTGAAATGACTGATCTTGGTGAATGTCGTATTTTCTGGGGATGGCAGTTGTAGAGACGTCAAAAATGAAGTTTTTATCCTCCTCAGAGAAGTACTCGAACGGCAGATCCTGAGAGATTCATAATGGAGGAGTGCAAGAGTGGTGATACTCCAATAGGTCAGAAGAAAAGCTTTCAAAAGAAGATAAGATCGGAACCTGCCAGAATTGAAAAGAGGTTTTATAGAAGTTTGATTGGTTCGTTTATGTGATCATTCACTGCAACTAAGGCCAGACTTCATGTTTCCTGTAAGTGTCTTTCTAGATTCCTTAATTATACGACGTGCGTTGCATTATGTAGCTGCAAAAAGGTTTTAAGGTACTGAAGCGTTACTTTTTCATATGGGATTAAGTTCTGCCGAGGTTCAGGGAGTTTAAGATTGCAGGGTCTATTTTGATAGCCTAACTCGCCGCAGGATCAGTTGATGATATTGCAGGAAGCATTAAGTATTATTCGCTTATCACATCTTGCGCTCGGCCCGATGTTTTTTTGGTGTCTCAAGTAAGCAGGAAATAGTGGCTCATCACTGCAGAAGTTGAGTCAATTGTAGTAACCTGCGTGTGGAATCAAGCATTTTGGTGTGAAGAACTGATCGAGCTATGACTGCATTGGCAGCCTAAGAAGAGGCGCCATAGAAGTCATTTGTGGATAATCCAGCTACTTTGGCTTTCACGAATACCAGTATTTCATGGAAAAAACAAAGCATTTTTTAAGATTCAAGTGATTACTTCTTGAGAGCCAAAGTGCCAGAGGCTGAAAGGATGAGCTGGCATGTACTGCTAGTCAGCCAAGAACAAATGCAGATATATTCAAATAAGTCATTTTATGTTGGTCGATCTTGAACTTCTCAGGGCAAAACTAGGAGTGTGCCCGAGCTACTTGCATCCAGCGAGGGAGAGTGGTTAGTACTGGGCGTGGGCGCGCGCGAGGGGCGCGAGCGGCGTGGGCGGCGCGGGTTGTGTCCGGTTAATTAATTGTGGGTTAATTTTCAGTATATAGATATTTTATATATGATATATATATAGTTTGTTGTATTGCGAATTATACAACTAAGTAGTTATAAGCACAAATTAATTGATTAATGATGTGCGCGGCATGCATGCAGTTGCTGGAGCAGCCTACTTCATCGTGGCGGACAAGACATTCTGGCGTCGGCCAGGAGTGATCTCCGCGCTCTCTCCCTCGCCGGCGCCGTGCCCTCTCCGCGTCCTCTCCCTGGGGCCGGGATCTGCGGCGTGATCTTCGCCGGCATCGCGCCCTCTCCCTGGCACCCTCTCCGACCTCCCGCTCGTGAGCCCCAATGCCCTCTCCCTGGTGCCTGCATCCTGTTCGGCGAAATGTTGAGGTGATCATGGGGCTCTCCGCAGGCATCAGAGAAGTGGGGCGCGGAGCTAGGGATGGTTCTGGTATTATCAGTTTTACTTTAAAGAGACAGATACTCATAAATTTAGGGATATTTCTCATTAAGACATTGCATTGAAAATTAGGATAGAACTAAAAGAACGAACAACTTTTCTCTTCATCAATCGCTTATTAATGTTCTACTTATCAACTTTGTCTTGTTTCTTTTTAGGCCATCTTTGACAGATTTGATAGAGACAGAAGTGGAAAAATTAACTCAGAGGAATTGAGAAGCACTTCGAAGTCTTGGATATGTAGTTCCACCTTCTGTTATTGAGGTGCTTATATCCAATTACAGCGATGGAAGGTTTGGCAGGGGAGTTCTCAACTTCGACAACTTTATTGAGTAAGTAATTATTAGGTAAAGATGTACACACATTATGTGTAATAGAGCATATTTTGGGATAGATACCTGAACTTCAAAAATTTTGAATTTACTGCCTATAACTACCTCCCAATTATAACTTAGCTGTACCCATAACCTTTTTGACAGAATATTTTGACGGAATATTCCATTATCCGGCAAAATATTAAATTGTTGGAAGCAAATTGTTAAGTTCTAATAGAATTTGATGGAATTTTCTGGCAAAAAATGCTACAGGAGGTTTAGATAGTAAAATCAAAGTTTTCACAGTTCAGCCTAACTGTTTTAGAATGCGCTATATTTTTGGCATGGCCGGTATATTTTACATAATTATTTTTCAGGAAGGTTGTGAAGTTCCAGCGATCGTCAACGAGGGCGGCGAGACAGTCGTATCTTTTTCCTGCAAATCGCTCAATCCCATCGTATGAGCCTCAAAACCCCAGTTCCTACTAAAATTGAACCTAACTTGCGTCAATTTTTTAGGTTTATTTTGATAATTTGGTGCTTAATTAGTTCGATGGAGTTACATGTTCTCGCGAACTGTTTGGTATAATGTTTACATAGATACACCACGTGCACTAGGCCGCTATATTTCTAAATGCTATAGCATCGGAATCATATTTCTCCTTATGATCTTTCAAAGTGTTTAGGCTGTTGATGCTGATTCTCTTCCAAACCTGAGGAGCGAGCTTAGGCACCAGCTAGCTAAAAGGAGCCGATTCCTGAATCTAATGTTGATTTCCTATTATTTCCTGACGTATCCATGTCTGTCTTCTGTTGTTTATTTGTCTCTAAGAGTGTAGTATGCAACTTCGAAAATCTTTATTTGGATACATGACTTGCTTATATACAAATCTTTGAACAAACAGAGTATGTTTTTATACAACAATGCCGACCTTATTTGTTATCTACGAGCTCTATGTTATACAATTGTATGGAGATTGTAGACGCACTATATTAATTGATTTGTCTCTACTTCAAAATAACCTTTGCTTCCAACTTTACTATTAGGAAAACTTAATTTCCATTCAAACTACTATTGAATATATCTCCGCTCAACTCTATAAGTGACTCATATTACTTATTATCCCTACAAATATTCAGGGGAATTGGAGCAGTGGTGTATAAGGCCCCTGAGCTTAACAACGACCAGATGCGGAAAATAAGCCTTCGAAGTGTTGATTTGGAAGACACAACCCCCATCTCACAGATATGATTTTTTTGTTTACTTTCTCTGAGGTCTATCACCTATATGGCTTGATTAAGAATCACATTTTGCTTCATTCCATATACAGAATATGGCGGTGGTGGGCATCAGAATACAAGTTCTTTTATGTTAAGATTATCTGAGTTTGAGAGCTGGAAAGTATAAACCAAACCTACAGACAAGACAATCAACTGAGCTTCTTTTGTAGAAAATTTAAAACATAAAATTTTAAATTGTATATTTTACCTTAATTACTAAAGCTAAAATTTTACTGTTTTAAATTTTAAATTTTAGTTCCTACATTTTAGATTTTAAATTTTATATTCAAATTATGAATGCTAGCAGCTAAAAATATATATATATATATATATATATATATTAACTTACTGAAATATTATCTACCCGCCGGCATCCCACTCCTTTTTTAAATTTTATAAACTTAAATTTAAAAATTTAAATGATAACAATGGAAACATAGAAAATATATTTTTATATTCTTTTATCCCAACTTTGGTAAATAATATTGAATAATTTATTCAAAATATTTTAAAAATTGCGTATATTTCCCGCCGCGAAGCGCGGGCCTTCACTAGTTCAAGAAAAAGATGCAACAGAAGAGTTTTTCTCTAAATCCTCTCGAGAATGAGTAGGTGGCATTCAAGTGTCAGGCCAGTGATTTAGAGATATGCCACAAGAGGTTAGGGCATTTTCATCACAAAGGCTTACTGTTCATGCAGAGGAATGAAATGACAACTGGGTTACCAAGCCTCGAGGAGCATATCACAAGGTGCAAGGCTTGTTTGCTGGGCAAGCAGACAAGACTTCCATTCAAGGAATCTACTTGAAGAGCTACAAAGAAGCTGCGGCTGATTCATACAGATCTCTGTGGTCCACAAGTGACTCCACTAAATGACAGCAGGTATTTCATTATTTTCATTGATGATTATTCCAGAATGTGCTGGATTTACTTCATGAAGCAAAAATCAGAAGTTGCTGAGGTATTTCTAAAGTTTAAAAAATGGGTTGAGAACCAAAGTGGCTGCAAGATTTAGGTCATCAGATCTGATAATGGAACAGAATACACTTCACAGAGGTTTAACTCTTTCTGTGAAGAAACTGGAATTGAGCATCAGTTTACTGCTCCTTACTCTCCACAGCAAAATAGAGTGAGTGAAAGGAAGAAGAGAACTATTATGGAGATGACTAGGTGTTTGCTGCATGAGAAGAATTTGTCAAAAGAGTTTTGGGTAGACGCAGAAAACACAACAGTTTTTCTGCTAAATAGACTACCTACAAGGGTATTAGAGAAGAAGACACCCTTTGAAGCTTGGTTTGGTGTCAAGCCAATTCTACGAAATTTGAAGGTGTTTGGCTGTATGTATTTTTCTCATATTCACAGGTCAAGAGAGACAAGCTAGGAGAGAAAGCTAAACCTAGGATCTTTGTTGGCTACAGTTTAGTGTCAAAAGCCTACAGGATCTATCAACCACAGACGGGAAAGGTGATCACTAGCTGGGATGTTCAGTTCTTGGAAGATGAGCAATGGGACTGGACAGATGAGCCACAAAGCAAGCACAAGGAGATCTCATTGGAACTTGACGAGCTGGTGGATGATGTTCCAGTCAGAGGTACCAGATCTCTGATCGATATATATCAGAGATGCAGTGTGGCTATTTTGGAACCTGCAGGTTATGAGGAAGCTAAAAGTGATCAGAAGTGGATGAATGCAATGAAGGAAGAATTGGCTATGATAGAAAAGAACTAGACATGGGGGCTAGTGGAGAGGCCTGAAGACAAGAAGGTGATTGGAGTAAAATGGGTTTTCAGGACCAAACTCAATCCTGATGGCTCAGTGAATAAGCATAAGGCCAGGTTGGTGGTGAAGGGATATGCACAGGTTTGGAGTAGTTGATTTCTCAAAAACCTTTGCTCCTGTGGCCAGATTGGATACAATTAGAATGACTCTTGCTTTGGCAGCTCAACAAGGATGGAAGGTGTATCAGTTAGATGTGAAATCTGCATTTTTGAATGGAGTGTTGCAGGAGGAGATTTATGTTGAGCAGCCAGAAGGCTTTGTTACACCAGGCCAAGAGGAGAAAATTTATTTGCTGAGAAGGCTCTCTATGGCTTGAGGCAAGCTCCTAGAGCATAGGTATAGTAAAATAGATGAGCACTTGCTGGGCCTGGGTTTCAAGAAAAGCCTCAGTGAATCCACTCTATATGTCAAGAAGTTAGTATTTGACTTAGTGGTAGTGTCTCTTTATGTGGATGATATGCTGGTGACAGGGAGTAATAGTGCTCAGATTACTGCATTTAAGCAAGAGATGATGAAGATGTTTGAAATGACTGATCTTGGTGAGATGTCGTATTTTCTGGGGATGGAGGTTAGAGAGACTCAAAATGAAGTTTTTATCTGTCAGAAGAAGTACTCGAAGGAGATCCTGAAGAGATTCAATATGGAGGAGTGCAAGAGTGTGATACTCCAATAGGTCAGAAGGAAAAGCTTCAAAAGAAGGATGGATCGGAACCTGCAGATGAAAGAGTTTATAGAAGTTTGATTGGTTGTCTTATGTATCTCACTGCAACTAGGCCAGACTTCATGTTTCCTGTAAGTGTCTTGTCTAGATTTCTTAATTATACGAGTGAGTTGCATATGGTAGCTGCAAAAAGGGTTTTAAGGTACTTGAAGGGTACTCTTTCATATGGGATTAAGTTCTGCAGAGTTCAGGAGTTTAAGTTGCAGGGGTATTCTGATAGTAACTCGGCAGGATCAGTTGATGATATGAGGAGCACTTCAAGTTATTGCTTTACATTTGGGTCGGCATGTTTTTCTTGGTGTTCAAAGAAGCAGGAAATAGTGGCTCAATCAACTGCAGAAGTTGAGTTCATTGTAGCTACTGCAGCTGTGAATCAAGCATTTTGGTTGAAGAAGCTGATGGATGATCTGCATTTGGAGCAAGAAGAGGGCATAGAAGTATTTGTGGATAATCAAGCTACTTTGGCCATTTCACAGAATCCAGTATTTCATGGAAAAACAAAGCATTTTAAGATCAAGTATTACTTCTTGAGAGAAGTGCAGAAGGCTGAAGAGGTGAAGCTGGTGTACTGTAGTTCAGAAGACCAAATTGCAGATATATTCAATAAGTCATTTCATGTTGGTCGATTTGAACTTCTCAGGGCAAAACTAGGAGTGTGCAGTACTTGATCCAGGAGGAGAGTGTTGATGTATCAAGGCTGCACTATCTATTTTTTGTTGAGTTAGTTTGCTGATTTCCTATTTTCTAGGAGATAATTAGTCGTTGGTTTTTTTTTACTTGGTCAGTCCTATTTTGTAGGAATGTTTAGCTATATTTTAGCAGTTTTGTTACTTTGTTGCTGATTTTGTGGATCAAGCAAGCTGTTAGTTAGGGGTTTATGGTGAAGTTCTAGTCTCGAATCTGCAATAATAATTTTTTAAGTAATTTCAATTCTCCTTTTGTTCTTTGAGAATCAACAAAAAGATGGCCAGAAGTTCTAGTACTAATATTGCAAGCTACCACGAAAAACTATTAGCTTAGCTCTTCCTATTGCAAAATTGTTGGGACAGCTCTTCCTATTGGCTTCAAACTACCTCTCTAAATCTCGATCATCTCCTCTCGTGCCATTTGAGCATAGACATTCAGGCTGCGGATTAGAATAGAAGTACTCTTCAAATTTAGGTCCATCTTCTGATCTTCGTTCATAGGGACCTCCAAGTTTATTAGCATGTTACTCTCTTATCTTTTCTTCAAATTCCCTCCATTCAATGGCATTGGCATCTAGTTGATCTATCAATTCCACAATCCTTTTCTTGAGACATGATAGAAAAGATCTCAAATTTCAAGCAAAAAATAAATGAGCAAATTGCATATTTATTATTGCAAGATATTGCATATTTATTATTGGTAAGATAGTACCAATCAGGATTGATTGTCTTGAGGAATCCTTCAAATCTCCTGTGACCTTGGACTGCTCTTGCCATATTACCATTATAAGTGTACACAAACATGTCACTGTGGACGGCAACATAGTAATCGATTGCAGCTAATTTATGTTGATGCTTTTGGAAAGGCTATATTTCCTCGCTTGTGGTTATAGTGTGGTGTGTGTGAAGATTTGGGTATGCTTTCCTAAGAGCATTCATGCTATTGGCCCCGTAGATCTCCCCTATCGCAATGTAGATATTGGTTGTGTTAGGATAACCCATAGCTTTTAGGAATAGACCGGTTTCACGAGGTGTCATCGGACAGCGTCCAGCTAACCGCCTCTCTGTGCCATTGATGCTTTTTTCTTTCTAGCAAGGATTGATGTACCGCATTTCTTTTATCTCTTTCACCTCCTCTGGACTTAATTGATGATCACATCCCATAAATGCTAGCATGTCCTTCTCGTATCTGTAACAATGCAAAATTTCATATATGTACGTTCTTTTAACACTTTCTGTCATTAATATAGTAAAATTTTGTCACAAGTATCTTAAATGGAGAGTCATAAATGGTCTAGTAGTTCTATTTTTTAGCTTATCGATTATGTTCATTGCTAGCCCTTTGATTTGTAGTATGAACCGTAGCACTTGATAGTTTGCACGACATCGTAATTTCTGAATTGCAAGAGGAGGATTATTATTGGCGAGCCGGGTGTCCGTGTGGGTGAACCTCACAACCTTATGCGGCTTGAAAATTTTCGATAAATTTTTGTAATAAGAATCCTGTAAAAAGAAAAACACTCAAAATATGTGTGCACTCATTATAGTCCTAGAAGTGAGTGAAGTGAGAAAAACATAGAGCTTTCTAAAATGTTTACCAAAGACCAAGATTTAGGCGGCATCATATGAGGTGTAATATTTTGATATTTGGGTGGGAGGGATTCCACAATCATAGTATCATCTCTAAGAACATCTATGAAGTGCTTAACATCAAATATATCTTGAAATTTGCTGCAGAATTAAATCAATATATGCCCCAAATTTAGTAGCTATCAAAAGTTGTAAAGCATTACCTTTCTACGAATATTTAGAACATAAATTTGCTATGGTTCCTCGAGTCCTTCCAAAATGAAGTGTTATCTATAGAAGGGATTACCAGTGTGACATTCATTAGCTTTGCTATGGCAACCATATCGCTAATCTATATTACATGTAAAAGTAATTATTTACCGCAAGCATTAAAGGGAAACATCGAAATTAGGTTCTCGAAATCTTACACCCAGTCGCATCTGATTCAATCCACCATTAGCATACACAGAGAAATAGTCTCTTTTAGCATCACTAATTCCTGTATCAATAACATAGATTGATCGGTCAATAGTAAATAAAAAGAAAACATTCCAATATGCAAATGTGAAAAATAATGAATTACAACTCACTGATATCACCCTTCAACCGCTCAATACATGAAGTGTATCCATCTCCATTTGGTTTTAACCAAATTTCAGAAATCTGAAGAAAAGTAATAAGATTTAGATGTCATGTAAAATAGTACCTGACATTGTGAGGTTTATTGGTTTTACACTTATATATAGATGTGGTTTTTGAAAATTTGGAGAGTGGATGGGTTTCGTCGCAAATCGGCGACTATATCGGGCGAAACAAAATCGTGAATTCGATGCCCTGGTCGTGCTGAATGCGCTGGCGTAGTCCTTTCGCAAATCCGACGGATGAATCTCTCGAAAATTCAAGATGTTCGCAAAGGGGTCGATTTTTGGCAAAACGGAAAATTCGCAAAACACCCTATATTTTATGTACCGTTTTGCGTGAAATCTGGCGTGGAGCTATATCCGCGCGATTTACTGACGCTGTGAGGGACTTGGCTGAAAATATTCATCTTTGGGGGACTCCCTGCAAAATTACACTTTGTGTTATATACGCATTAGGGTTTCATGCATGAAACCCTAACCCTAGTAGCTTAGCTCCCTCAGCTGACGCCCCAGCCACCATTGCACCTTCCCCTGTCCTAGCCATGCGCGCCCCGGCCGCCTGCGCATGCCGCTGGCCACCGGAGTTGGCCGTTTCTCCCTCTTCTCAATCTCCTCCACCTTCCACCACCTTTGTCTGAGCAGGAGCCTAGAGAGGACCCCTCACCCTCGGGCTCCTCCCTTGGCCGTGCCTGACCTCCGGAAACCTTTCCCTGCCGGTCGCCGCCATCCCCGTGCGCAGCCACTGCCGCCCTGGCAGCCTACAGGCAGGCTGGCCAAACTCGAGCCGAGACGAGCGCAACTGCTGGCCCGCGCACCGCCGCCGCCTTGTGCTAGCTGCGCCACCCTTCCCCGACCTCCTACGACGCCCCTCGCTGGTCGCCGCTGCCCCTGTGCGCCACCACTGCCTCCCGTGGCAGTTGCGACCGACCTGGGCCAGCTCGTGACGAGGGTGAAGCAAATCCTTCCCCTCGCGCTGCCGCCACCTGGGTTAGGTCGCGCCACCTCCCTCCGGCCTCTGGCTACCCGTTGCCGTTGCCCCGCAGCTCCCCGGCTGCTGCGGTGGCCACTGTGACCAGCTGAACCCGAGCTGAGCACACGCAGGCTCTGGTTCCTCCAGCGCCGCCGCTGCTGCCTTCTGTTGCCTGCCGACCCGCGTGCCGCCTCCCCTCGGTCGGCCACATTCGGCAGCCGCCGGTGCCTCCGCCGCCGGAGCCCCTGCTGGCCGGAACTAGCCGAAGCCTCCCAATTTGTGCTTGCGGCTAGGGTATCAATGCCCGCTGCTGCCGCCACTCCTGTCACCGACCGATGCGCGCCCCGGCCTCCTTCCATCGCCCGAACCTTCCTGCCGTCGGTGCGCTCTCCGCCGGGCCGCCGCCGGCCGTGCCCTAGCTCCACCTTGTCCAGTAAGCCACATTATAGATGTTTCGTGCACTGTCTCGGGTTTGGGTTGCTGTTCTGGCGATCCGAGGGCACCTCAACTCTCCCAGAAGTGAGTACGATGATCCTTGACCTGTGCCGATCATCGTGCTCATCTCCTTTGGGGTCAACGGGAGCCCGGTTTGCGTGTTAGACGTGGTTTAGGTTCAGCACGAGCAGTTCGCAGATTTTGGCGTCAAGCCCGCGCTCTCCACAGTGGACGGCCATGCTTTGAATCATGAGCACGGCCTCCGGCACGTAGAGACCTATCAGCGTGTGTCTCGGCCAGCCTTGAAAGTCTTTGGTTTGTGCTGTCGGGCCGTAAAACCCCGAAAATCACATAAAATAATATGATTTTATGTGATCATAGGGACTTATATGCAATTGTATGCTTCGTGGCTACTGTGGGCAGTGTGTGCAAGCAGCAGATGACCTCTGGACTGGTTGTCCAAGGTTCGAGGCCTTTACGAAAATCGAATATCGATTTCCGGTGTGTCTTTGGGCAAAATTCGCCAACGGAATGCGATTTCGGTTCGGATTTCTTCCAACGGTGCCTCGCTGTAATTTTCTTTGTCGCTGAGCCTTATTGGCTGGCCACTTGTGTCCTTTCGAGGGTTCGGAGACTACGGGTGAGCGACGGTGGATTCCGGTATCGAAATTGAGACTTCCGAAAACCCGGATCTGAACGGTTATTCGATGATAATCGTTTAGATATGAGTTTACGTGTTTGCTGCCAGCACACCTTTATTATGGTGTGGTGTGGCAGCGGGTGACTCGTGGCACGAGTCGGTAGTCCCGGGACACTTCGTTGGTCCCGGCAGAGTCCCGGTGTGATTTTCGAACTACCGGCGTATTACGGTAATTAGTTTCGGAAAACCGATTCCCGTAGGTTTAATTGTGGGATCGTGAATTTAGTATTTCATATATGTGGGTTGGATTCTAACCTGGTGGACCCTCCGTAGATCCGGTTGATGTTCTTCCACAGTCGGGAGACAGGTGTTACATTCGTATAGGTGATACTTTGATCCGAAGTCGGTATAGTGGTGTACGCTCGGTGACATTCTCTCCACCCTCTCTTTATTACCTTACATATCATGTTATGAGCCTAGCACCATTTGACTTCTTACTTATTGCTCTACTTGGTTACTTTTCGTATTTATCATCATGATTTAGAAGTAGAGTGGACTATCTGTGGTGACCTATTTGGTCAGTTCTGTGACTCTTGTCGTTTGATGACCTATGAGGTCGGTATATCCTGAGGGGTAGAATTGTTGGTGTAACACACTGGACCTTTGTAAATTGCGAGGTTCGAGTGTTTGATTAGTGTTCCGAGTTTTTTCAGATATTCTAGAGGGTCGTTGACAGTGTTCCGACCTATAGCTCGTATTCCGAGAATTGTAGTATTTAAAGTAGCGCTAAGGTCACCAAAGTGATGGACTTAGGCTGCTCTTGGGTTGCATTTTGCTGGGCTGCGTACCGGTACACCTTGATGGTTGTACCGGTACAGAAAGTGTACCGGTGACACCTTGATGGTTGTACCGGTACAGAAAGTGTACCGGTGACACCTTGATGGTTGTACAGGTACAAATGAGTTTTTCTGCCAACCCGAGCCTCGGGTTCGCGTGTACATTGGGTTTGTACCGGCACACTTTGCAGAAAAGGTTGCTTTTGTTGGGGGTTGTATTTGCAATTATTGCAACTCTATATATAGCACCCCAGCTCCCTTAGAGTGCCCTTTTGAGCCCTAGAACGTGGAGAGCAAGGTGAGACCTCTTTCCCTTGATTTCTTCTCCATTTGTGATGGTTTTTAGCTAGTTTTGATCTCCTTCTTTTTGCTTTTCTTGCTTCTTGTTGGTTTCTACCATGGGAGAAGCCTTGAGCTCGTGATTGGAACTTTGTGGAGGGAAGATCTTCAACTCTAGCCGGGTTCTTGGGTGATTTGAAGCTTCTAGTGAGGTTAGTAAGCCTAATCTACTCTTTGATTCATATTTTAGTAGATTCTACTAGATAAAACCCTAGAATTGGAAATTAGGGTTTATTTTGGGAATTTTGAATTTGAGATTTTTGGAACCAAATTGATTGGTTTAGAACCTTTGTTTAGGTTGGTTTGGAAAGACTCTAACTCCTATTTGGAGATCGTGAGAGTTTCCTTCGCATTCGGTGAGCTTTTCACCTTTGCTTGAGTTTCTTAATGTTTGAGCTTTGGGTTGTTCGTAATGTTCGTGTATCTCTCTTTTCTATACCTTTAGGATGTTAGGAGAGTAGTGGGCACCTTCGTCGGCTCGAACGAAGGGTTGCGAGAGTCACGGTGGGTTTGACTTCATGGAATAGGGGAGAAATGTCTCCTATGTGATTCGTACTCGTCGTTTCATCGAAATGCATGCATATTCATGCTAGATAGGATTTTTATGAATTTTAGAATACTTAAAATGCATGTGTTATGTATCATGAAAATTCAACTCTATATAGTAGAGTCTTATGTCGATTATACATGCATATGAGTAGTATTCTTTCTTGTGGATTGGAAACATGTCTCATATGATGAAAATGACTCTAATTATGTATTCCTGAACACTAAACTCATGCTTGGACTTAGTGGACAAAAGTGCCATAAAGGGGCACCCGACTTAGTAAACTGTGAAACTGCAACATAGAGACATAGTGATAGGCCATTTGGACATCGACTATATTCCATATTTTAGAGATGATGACATAGTGATAGGCTATTGAGATATTTACTATATTCCATGTTTTAGACATGATGACTTGAGACTTGAACAGACTTTTACGTTTGCTTGCCATTATGCTCATTCGCACATGCTTGTGAGGGTTGCTCCCATAATCCGGCACTCCGGAGATAGCCATCGCGACACATGCTCGCCCGTGCGGGATTAGGCGCCGTAATGGGATGCCGTAGGGGAGGCTCATTCCTGGAGTGGGGATGTTGACTACCACGAGGCCATTAGGCATGGCGCAGGCCGGACTACCTACGGGTAGATCCTACAGGATTGGGATTCTAGTGACATAACATACCAAGTGGACATTGACTAGAATAGTAAACAATGATATCTTACTGATAACATTGTGGATATCATGTTGGTTGTATATTCATACTTATATAGGTTAGAAAAGCATCATACTTATGCAAATTCATACTAAGTAGAGATATCATGGTTTAGTAAGTATTCATATTTAAATACTTGTCATTCATATTGCTTATTTATTCGCACTTACCTGCTTAGTTTTCGGGCCTAGTGGCGCTTTTTACTGAAGTCAGTAATTGCCCACTCGGAACTATTATTTAATAGTTCTCACGCCCTCTGTTTTATGGTTTTTATTTCAGAACCTTCAGCACCGGTGGAGGCATGGGATTACGGCAAAGGGGTCGCATAGCTAGATAGCGGAGCTTGTTTTTGCTCTTAGGTAGTTTACTCTCTTTTGTGTTTTGGGTGAGGGAGAGTTTTGTTCCTATGTATAGAGACCACAATTGTATTACTCTTAGCACTTGTATTTGAATTTCAGTTGTACTACTTTATGGTTCTATCTTAGTGGATTTTCACCCTTTGTTTATTCCTTTATTGTAGAATCTAGTTGTATTTTGCTCTGATACTTCTAGATGCCTTTCTACTATTGCGTTATTTATCGTTTTATTGTAGACGCCTTATATGTTTTAGACGTATGGCGGGTCTGGACACGTGCCGGGCGGGCTTTCGCTGGGTCCCGGGGTGCGACAGTTGGCTAGTGGATGACGGCTAGTTCTGAATTATACCGATGCATGACGCGACATTCTTGTGACCTGTTAGTCGATTCTTGTGCACATATGTTAGTTGACATTAAGTGGTCGGTACTTGCATACCTTCGGAAGGATGTTGAGTTGTTCCATCCTAGTTGACCTGAGTGGTCGGTACTTGTGTTCCTTACGGTTTGATGACCTATTGGTCGGTACTTGTGTTCCTTACGGTTTGATGACCTATTGGTCGGTGTGCCCCCGAGGGGCGGTGATTGTCGGCTAGTTGCCGACGGTTGGCTATTGAGTATATCGGCATCGATCGCCACTTACTCGTTCGCATTTCACGTACACCAACGGTTTGGCCACCGCAAGGGAGTGTTCTTTTTCGAAAAAGTGGTCGTACATCCGACCCGTGAGCCCAGCGGCCTAGTCTGGGTTACATGTAGCCTGTGGGCCCAGCGGCCTAGTTTGGGATATATATATAGGTAGACTAGCAGTGGCACAGGCCTGAGGTCCACGGACCGACATGACAGGTTTCTTGATTTGGTATATTTGGGACTGATCGTCCGGTTGATGCATGCTTGCACTTCGTTCTGTATTACAGTAGCGACTAATTATATTCCTCTATACTATTGTTTACCCTTGCATCATTGCTCCTGTAGTATGATATCCATATATGCATTCTGTTCTACTTTACAGTAGCGGTAGTTATATATTCTATTACTGTTTCCTTTCCTTTCGGTATTATTGCTACTGTATTATTGTTGTTTACTCTTTTAAGTATCCTTCTTGACTGGCGAGTACTCCTCGCCCTCGTCAGCTTGCGGTACCAATTGGAAGGGGAGACATGTGTAAATGTTCTCACCCCCCACCCCCTTTCAGGTGACGTTGCCGGTCCGAGTCAGAACGGTGCGTGAGGCACATATCTAGCGATCAGTTTAGAGCTCCCGACTCGGTGGATTTGGTTTAAATTCCTAACTCTACATTCTCAAATTAAGTGACTTAGATATTATGGTTCAGTTGGTTTTCGTTTATTTGAACAAATTTGGTTTTGTGAAAGTCTTATGAATTTCTTATGAAATGAAAACGGTTTTCTATCCCTCGTAGTAGCGTATTTTTAAAAGAAAAATGTTTTCGTGAGGGAAACGGTTTTAAAAAGAATTTTTCGATTTTCACGATTCTTAGTAAAATAAGTTTTGAATGGAAAATGTTTTAAACTAATAGACATGGATTTATGATGAAAATATGATAAGCTGGTGATTGAATGAATGTAAAATGGTATATGTGATGTGGTGATTGTATGTGTATGGTTATATATTGTGATTGTATCTTGTACTTGTGGGACGCCGTGTAAATATAGGGGAGACTCTGTCCTTGTGAACAGTGAATTTCTGTATTTTGTGGCGGATCTGACATCCTCTGGGATCAAGGTTTTCAAAAAAATAAAAAATAAAAAGTAAATTTAGGCACTTCCGCATCGATTTTAAAACCAAAAGAGATCTCGGGGCGTGACATACATATTAGCACAATGCAATTTTTAGACCTAAATAGATCAAAATAAATTAGACTACTTATCAAAAACTTTACTATAGTTTGAGTATTAACTCTCTCATAAGCTTTCTTTTAGTAAATTCTTCTGTGGATTATAAACTAATTTTTATACTAATTTCAAAATGCAACTAATTAGTAAGAGTATATTTCAAACTGCGCATCATGTAGATGGATAAACCACTTAGAAAAAAATATTTAGGTGGTGCAAATCAGATTGTATTGCATAGAGAACTCTAGGAAAAAGTTTTTAACCTGACGCTATTTCTTGGATTCATAATGTTCAACTAAAAATCACTCATGTTAAGCACTTAAGCAAGCGTATTCTTTACTTGAAAGCACTATCTTTACTCGAAAATTGTATGTCTTTTTTAAACTGACTATGTTAGTTCCTCTAATGATATGAGTTGTCATTGCACAAATTGCTTTGAGAGTTAAAAATGAGCTCACTAAGGTCACTACAACAAAAACGATGTATAGTGATACTTTTAAATATCGGTACAGGTCAAAAAAAATGCTGCTGGCTAAATTATTGACACTTTTTGAAAATGTTGCTATATGTGGGGTCGCTATAAGTAGGGCCACCTTGATATTTGGCACCCACTCTTCCAGCGATCTATGGCGAGGGATACGTGGCGATCGTAGCCCTCTACGGTCCTTACGATATCCTCGCGGCCGAACTCCAGCCCCCGGAACCCTACCTCGTCGGCTGCGGCGGCGGAGGAAGAGAATGGGAGATGGTGATCAATTTTTCTTTTTCTTTCTTCCTTTTTCATTTGTAATCGGGCCGAGTGAGTTGGGTGTGGTTGGTTGAGTAGAGGAACTTTTTTTTTTTGATTGAAATGGGTTTTATATTTAGACCTTAATAAATTTAAAATTTTAAAAAGTTTGGGTATAAATGGGACACTTATATAAAAGTGTTCCAAAAATGTGTCCCTATAATCTAATTCTGTTGTACTATGTACTAGACATTCTTTTCCTTTAAATATTTTTATGATAATATTTCATATCTTTTAACTTCTTTAGCAAATGCATTGGCTGAAGATCAAACAAAAAACTATATACAAATTAAATAAGAAATTATTTTTTGCTACCTTCTAGTTATATTTTCATTATTTTCATTTTGTTAGCAAAAAGTTTTGTATAGTTGATCCTTTTACGAACCCACCTTTGTTTAATTGAATAGAATCCAATCATTTCTTTCTAGGTTGTAATTAAGTATAGGGGTGTCAACGAGCCGAACACGAGCGAGCTGGGGTTGGCTCGTGTTCGACTCGTTTCATAAATAAACCGAACACGAGCTGGCTCGTTAAAGTATCAAGCCAAAAAATTTGGCTCGTATTCAGCTCGTTTACTAATGAGTCGAACACAAGCCGAATACGAGCTGGCTTATAAATAAGAATTTAAAAGGATTAGAAAGAATATATATAAGAAATAAATTTATAAGATCTTACCTGTTATACTTTGATCTAATGATTAAAATTTTACATATAAATAAATCATTTTATAGAGCTAGGCTGGAATACTACTTATAGCAAAAGGTTCTTTTTACTATCAAGTTTTTAACCTTTGTATGAGAAATTGTAGGGTTAGGATGATATTAGTCCATTAGGATTGAATGGTCCCCCTAGGGTCGAGTGGTCTCCACTGAGTTATAATATTTAATCCAATGGTTAGAAATGATGAAAGGAATTGATTTAAAAGCTAAAAACTTGATAGCAAAAAAAGTATTTTGCTATCAATAGTATTATAGCCCAACTCTCATTTTATAATTGAGCTGGACTTTATATTTTGGTTGGACTAAAAATCAAATAATAAAAATTTATATCATATACCTATATAATTATTAATTTATATATATAAATATAAAATATATGTATTCAAGCTGTTATCGAGCCGAACACGAGCGAGCTCATCCCAGCTCGTGTTCAGCTCGTTTATTAAACGAGCTGAAAATTTCAGCTTGTGCTCGGCTCGTTTACTAAACGAGCGATTCGATCTCGAGCTCATTTCGAGCTGAATACGAGCTGGCTCGCGAACGGCGAGCTGGATTGCCACCCCTACTTGTAATTTTGTCAAATAAAGCTACACAATCCGTTGGTCACGCTGGACCGAATAACTTAGCATACACTCCACATGTTGTTTTGCATTTTTTTCATTTCTATTTTTAATATTTTTCTTAAATAAACTATTCAAATTTTGTGGTTGTTATATTATCGAAAACTTTTTTACTGAATAAATAACTATACTACACTTAATAAAACTAATATTAAAGACTAAAAAATAAATAAAAAGTTTGAAAGCTTTAAATAATTAAAAAAAAGGCAATTGCTTATATATTTCTGAAAAGTTTCCGACTTTCTGATTTATCCCTCTTAAAAAGCTAATATTGAAAATACTTTTTTTTACGTTCCAACATATTTCTAATACACTCCTAGAGCTAAAATTTATTAATAAACTCTATTATCTCTGTAAAATTACTATCTTGTCCTTTCAAATATACTCTTCTACCATCACCGACTTTTCTTATTTGTCCTTAATTAAGTTAGGGGCACAAAAAATATTTTATTTTTTGGTCTTTTAAAATATACCCTTTTACCATCACCAATATTTCTTATTTGCCATTAAGTTAAGAAAAAAAATGGTATTTAAATTTTTTTTAACTGCGCTAGATATTTAGCTCATGTTTAACCCAAGTTAATTTAACGGGTGGTAATTGTAGGGGTATTTTGGAATAACGGAGAAATATATGAGGGGTATATTAGAAAGAAACAAAAATAAAGGTAAATGAAATATTTTCGAAGTTTCGAGGGATACATAGGTAATTATCCCTAAAAAAAAAAAAATTGGATGGACACACAGTCTAGTGCGACTAGGCATTGCCAAGTCATAGGGGTGGCAATCCAGCTTGTTGTTCACGAGCCAACTCGTGTTCGGCTCGAAATGAGCTCGAGATCGGCTAGCTCGTTTAGTAAACGAGCTGAACACAAGCTAGATTTTTCAGCTCGTTTAATAAACGAGCCGAACACGAGCTGGGGTCAGCTCGCTCGTGTTTGGCTCGATAACAGCTCGAATAAAGATATATTTTATAATTATATAATTATTTTAATTTATATTTTATATATAAATAAATAATTAATATAATATATATTTTTATTATTTAATTTAGTAAAATAAAAATATAAATGCGAGCTTAATTATATAAAGACTTATTTATTATTAAAGTTTAACTATTAAATCAAAGTCTAATGAATAAAATTTATAAATTTATTTTTATATATAATTATTCTAATCTTTCAATTTATTGTTCGTTGGCTAGCTCGTGAGCCAGCTCGTGTTCGGCTCGTTTATTAACGAGCTGAACACGAGCTGAGTTTTTCAGCTTGATACTTTAACGAGCCAGCTCGTGTTCGGCTCGTTAAATAAACGAGTCGAACACGAGCCGACCCCAGCTCGCTCGTGTTCGGCTCGGTTACACCCCTACCAAGCCAAGACAGCTTAGGCCCAGGGGCGTGCCGAGCCACCAATCATAAAAAATCGACCTCACAAGGAACAGAAGAATTTCCTTCTTTATCCTATTAGGCTGGCTGGCTGGCAGGCTGGCACTGACCCGTCTTTGGAATAGGTGAATGCCAGACATACAAGGCCTAAATTACGCCGAAAATTAATGTGATCATAAATAATATTGCTTTTAGTTACAAAAAGTTAGGACCTAATAAGGGCACGTGGACACAAGGATCTTAAACTGGTTGGATGGCTTGCAGGCCAGTCAAACTCGACACAACCCATGGTTTGCACCCACGAGTCCACGGCCCATAGGTCGAGACTCTTTCACAGATTTTAAAAAGATTTTGAAAAATTATAAGAAAAAGGTCTTACTTTAAAAATTGGACCAACTCATTAGGGCTTGGTACCGAGGTCCAACTTCTTGGGTCGTACCACTCCGTACCACAAAAAAAAACTTTTGGGCCAAAATAGGACTATTAGAGAATATTTAATCATTTTATTATTTAAATTTAAAATTCAAATTAAAAATATATAATAGGTCGGCATGGGACACGACTCAACATGCTGGTAGTGCCTGGGCCAGCGGCCGTGATAGGCCGTAGGTTCGGAAAATCCAGCCAAGCCCAACACAGTCTTAAATTTGAAGCAGCCCGACTCCGACCTTGTCTGCTTCGGATAAATATGGTGTATGCTTATGTTGTTTTTCTAATAAAAAAAATCAAAACTGATTAATTAAGGGTTTTAATTTCAACATTGTAAATTCAAAAATTCTCACAATGAATATGGTTAATAAAAATATGTTTATTCTCTGATTAAGTTGATTGGCCCTATTCCTATTAGAGTGTTTGATTACTTAATATTTAGTTGAGAAAAATAAAAAAAGAACAAATAAAATATTCACAAGAGACGATGCTATTAGCGAAAGGGAAAAGGAAAAAAGGAAATAAAAGTTAAATATGCAATTATTATAAGTAAAATATAGAATCACTATAGAAAAACTGTCATTACCGATGCTTTTTAAGCCATTTACTCGTGCACAAAAGGGTCATTAACAACCTCATCCATGCTCCAATAAACAAGAGAAAAAATTCGAAGTTTACCCAAGCTTCAAGAACATAATCGGTGACGCTTTAAAGCATTAATTGTTGTGTCTGTTGCTAATTTTAAGCTGTTAGCTCTTAAAAATTTTGTGTCGATGCTTTACAGTGTTGACAAATTTAGTAGTTTGATATCCGATTGTGAGGACTGCGATTTGGCAGTATAGCTAAACTCTCTGTCGACGATATTTTTGTATGTAATTTAATTACATAAGCACTCGTCAAATTTTTAAAGAAAACGAGTTAGGAGGAGAAGTTACGCGACCTTCACTAATCACTTAAAGTCAAATTTCTGAAGAAAACGAGTTAGGAGGAGAAGTTATGCGACCTTCACTTATCACTTAAAGTGAATAGTAACTCCGGTTTTTCGGAGAGGCCAATCAGTGGAGATGGCTTCGGGTGCGTATCGGACTCCGTTCATAGTGATCCAATATGTTTTCAATGGTTCGATTGTCCTGAACCCAATGGCACCGACGGATTTGGATTTTGATGCACGGTTTTCAAGAAAAAGAAATTTTATTGTAAAAAAAAGTTTTGGCAATTAGAGAGAGGATGGATTCTGTCGCAAATTGGTGACCTAATCTGGTGAAACAAGATAGTAGTTTCGATGCCCCAGTCGTGCGGAACACGCTGGCGCGATCCGATCTCAAATCTGACGGACGGATGGACATATATTACGCGTTTATCGAGGAAGGGTCGAATTGATGTTTTTGTTTTTCGCGCGAAACACCCTATATTTTATACGCGGAATTCTATGAGACTCGGCGGACTGATGCGCGAGGTGGTCATACACACACGGTCTGGACCTCAGCAAAAATATCTCATTTTGGAGGGCGATACGCCCGAAGTTGGCACACTTTAAAGATGGTTTTCAAGGTAGAAACCCTAACCTAGCCCTTGCCACCCCCAGCTGAGATCCCAGCCGCCATCCCCTCCCCCTGCTCATCTCCATGCGCGCAGCTGCCGTCGCCGCCGCCAATGTAGCACACTAAACTTTAACAAATTGCAAGGTTCGAGTGTTCGATTAGTGTTCTGAGCCTTTCCGGATTTTCTGGAGGGTCATTGACTGTGTTCCGACCTATTACTCGCATCTCGAGGAGCGAGGATGAGTACTTAGCGCCAAAACCTCTAAACTGCAGATTTTGGGGTGCTCTCGGGTTGAGCTCTGCGAGGCAGAGTACCGGTACTGCATCACCCAAGTACCTGTACTAGACCTGGTATTGGTACTGCATCGCGCGGGTACCGATACCTTGTGTATTTTCTCACTTGACAGAGGCTCTGGTTGGCGCGCTCGGCTGCTGGGTGCCGGTACTCCAGCCCGCGTACCGGTACGTAGTGTAGTTGCAGACTGCACATTTTTTAGGGGTCTTTTTGAGATTGTTACATCTTATACCCACAGCCCCCATGAGGGCTCTTTTGAGCCCTAAACCGTGGAGGAGATGAGTGTTCCCCTCTCTTGATTTTCTCCCTTTTTTTTGTGGATTAGCTTGGATTGATCTCTCTTTTCCTCTCCTTTTTGCTTGGTGATGGTTTTCCTACCTTGGAGACGCTTTTGTAACACACTGGATCTGTGCAAATTGCGAGGTTCGAGTGTTTGATATGGATTCCGAGCTTTTCCACACTTGGTGGAGGGTCGTAGATTGTATTCCGACCAAAAAGTTCGAAATCTGAGTTCTGGACAAGTCCTGAGAGTTTTACTCTCGGGGACTGATCCCTGGTGGGAGAGACCGGTCACTTCGGAACAGTGTTGCGGCAGTCTGAGAGGCAACCGGTCCCTGGGGGATGAGACCGGTCCTCCAGCGCGACTATGCTGGGAGAGACCGGTCCTATGCGGGGAGAGACCGGTTCCCGAACGTTGGATTTTCGGGGCAGGCTGAGAGACCGGTCCCAGGTCGGGGAGACCGGTCCCTCAGTCCGAAAGCTGCCCAGACCCGGGCAGTGCACAGGTTGCTTTGTTGGAGGGCCTAAGTGGATATTATTCCAATAGAGGGCATTTAGGCCATTTCTCTTCTCTCTTTCCCTCATTTCTCTCCCTCACACTCTCTCTACACTCACTAGAAAGAGAAGAAGAAGGAGAAGAAGAAGGAGGAGAGGAAGTAGAGCTTGTTTGAGGACTTGGAGCTTCACCCCCACCTTCTCTTCTTCCTTTTGGTGGCTTGGAGCTTGCTTTTGGAGCTTGGTGGTGGATCCATCTTCAACCCAAGAGGATTTTGATCTTGGATTGAAGCTTCTCTAGAGGTTAGTTGCCCATTTCTCCTCTCTAGACCTAGTTTTGATAGTTTTTGGGAGATGGAACCCTAGAATGGGAAATCTAGGGTTTATTTGGGGCTTTTTGATTAAGGGCTTTTTGAGCTAATCTAATTGGATTAGAACCTTGGTTTAGCTTGCTTTGGAAGGGATCTAGCTTCCATTTGAGTTTTGGAAAGGGATTTCTACACTATAGGTGAGATTTTGGCCATTTTGCTTAGTAATTTAATGTTTGAGCTTGTAGTTGATCGTAAGGTTCGTTTAACCTTTGTTCTTGTGCCTTTAGGGTACTAAGAGGCTAGAGGACACCTTCGTTGGAGCTTACGAAGGGTTTCGAGACGGTTCGGTGGGTTTGACCTAGCCTAGCATATGAGAAATTCTCATATCCTATGTTTTATGCTTCGTAAAGTAGAAATTCATGCATTTTCATGATAAATGTAATTATTGTGAATTTTAGGATGTTTAACATGCCTATGTTATGTGTGATGAATTTTCGGACCTCTATATAGTAGAGAACTAGCATGTGGAACTTGTACATGGTTGGCATCCTATTGAGACTTGGAATCATAATTTCTATTGTGAAAATGAGCATTACTTTCATACATTTAAAGCTATTCCTCCTTGAGGCTTAAAGGATCTTAGTAAGCCATAAAGAGGCTTGGGGACTTGTACTACTTGAGAATAATTGGGCTAATGTCATTAAGCGGCATTGAGCTCGGGTCATGTATGAACCTAGTGTTAAGGTCATTAATGGAATATTGAATAGGTGGTATGCTTGACCTATAGTAATGCTTAAGTGTCATAAAGAGGCACTAAGTATAGTGAGAGTTGGAACTTCACCTTGAGACATAGAACTAGATCGTTGGATGCTAGTGGCTATTACCATATTAGAGGCATGAGGATTGAGTACTTGAGACTTTGACCTTGCTTGCTTGCCATTTGTGCTCATTCGCACATGCTTGTGAGGGCCGCTCCCTACAAGCCGGCACTCCGGAGTTAGCCTACGCGACTTATGCTCACTCGTGCGGTATCGAGAAACCTACGGGGTCGGGAGGGATAGACTCATTCCTAGAGTGGGAATGTTGGAGCTACCACCGACACTTAGGTGGCACAAGCTGAACTACACTGTGTAGGTCCTAGAACATGTTGGAAACAATGACATCGAACGGAAAATGACAATCACTACTAGATAGGCTTAGTAGTTGGATTACTTGACATGCTTATAGCATAGTGCTGAGACATGTAGTATACTTGACAGTTCACTTGTTGCATCATAGTATACTTGGTTGCCATGATAGATCATAATTATCATATATTGATAGAATGGATCATGATATTTACTTGTTGCCATATTGGGACATTGTTTTATGCATTGGACATGCTTCACTTTAATAAAGTAAATGTACAACACTTGGACATCATGTTTATTCGCGACATAGTAGCTTAGCATTTTATTTATACTTTCATAAATGCAATCTATTTACTATTATTGTTGCTTTTTGGACTTATCCTTTTCTTTTGGGGCCTAGTGGTGCATTGAGCTGAGGTCAGTAATTGCCCACTGGGAACTATAAATTATAGTTCTCACGCCCTCTGTTTTATGTCTTATTTCAGAGCCTTCCACGCCGGGAGAGGCTAGGGACAGCGGAAAGGGTATCGCCTCGAGCTAGCTTGCTATCGAGGGACGCATTGATAGGTGGTCTACCTCTCGTTGTTTCTTTTTGGAGAGATTGAGAGTTTTATCCATGTGTAGTGACCACCCTTTTGTGTACCCGTTTTTGGAGATGGTTATTGTATAACTTTATGACTCACTTTTATTGTTTAGTATATTTTCTACCACCTTGTTATAGATGATAGATTTACTCTTACTCTGATATCTCTAGTTGTAGATCATCTCTTTGGTTTTATTTTCTGTTGTTATTGTATACGCCTTATATGTGCTGACATATGGCGGGTCTGGGCGCGCTACCGAGAGGGCCTCCGCCGGTCCCGAGGCGTGACAGCTTTGGAGCAAGGTTTGGAGCTTGTTGGAGGAAAGATTTCGAACCCTAGCACATTCCTAACAAGGTTTGGAGCTTGTTGAGAGGTTAGTAGCTTTGATCACTCTTTTGGATCTTGTATGTTGGATTTTTGGAAATGAAAACCTAGTTTTGGGAACTAAGATTTTATTTGGGGGTTTTTGATTTGTAGCCTTTGGGGTTAAATTGATGGTTGTAGAACCTTCTCTTAGTTTGGATTAGAAGTATTCTAGATCTCTTTGGGATCTTGGAAAGGTTCTTTGTCACGCCCCGGGGCCGATTTAAAAGCCATTACCATTTTTAAAACTCAGAGTCGCGAAAGATGTACCAAATTTTTTTTTTTTTTTTTTTTTTTT
>NC_033622.1:5016547-5073229 GCF_001540865.1 Ananas comosus | reverse complement strand
CAAGTATCGCTAGGTTATCGAGCAAAGCTTGCTAAATCGATAAGATCTTGATAACCGCGACTGCCTAAATCTCAAACTGTGTGCCTAAAGCTCTTTTAGATTTCTATGTATAAAATATACATAAATACACAGTAAAACAGAAAACCTCTCTCTCTTGCCTAAAGCAGTACTTAGGCACTAGCTAGCTCCGCTTGGTTTTCGCATCGAAACAACAGAGGCAGCACGACTAGAGTGATCACGCTAGGCAAGCGTTTAGCCTGCCTGCCTAGACGCCTCTAACTTGCAACTAGCTCCTCTCCAGCCACGACCGTTTTGCCATAAAAACGTTTTCAACGCTGTAAAATACATGGCAAAGTGCACTTTAGCGTGCATCTCCACGCAACCTCGCAAAACGAGTGCAACACTCCCTGAGTTATGATTTATAACTCAAACCAACCCGAAAGAACTATAAACTGGAGTCCGATACGAGCCTGAAGCCAACTTCACAACGTGGCTTCTTCGGAAAATCGAGTTACTATTCACTTTAAGTGAAACTTGGAAATAGCGTAGAATCTCCGTTTTAACTCATTTTCGCCCGAAACTTGACGAGTGCTTTTGTAATTAAATTACACACAAAAACATCGTCAACTGAGAGTTTAGCTACACTGCAAAAGTCTCAGTCCTTACATTCTTCACCATATAAGGTAAGTTTCTACCTCTTTATGGGTTGGATTAAGATGATCTTGTGGGGTGTTCGTTCGAAACCCCTAACTCTCTTAGAATCTTTGTTAGGGAGCTAGGAGACTAGTGGACATCCTCGTTCGCGCAAACGAAGGAAATTCGAGGAGTATTCGGTGGGTTTGACCTCACCGAAATAGGCGAACTCCCCCTATATTATATTCTTTATTGTAAAATGGATATTGGTAAAATCCATACCTATGCCTCAGAGGAAGGCCCTCGTCCCGACTCGGTCACTCACATGAGAATGCTTAAAATGCATATGATATGTATCATGTTTTGGTAACCTCTATCTAGTAGAGAGACAAGTATATAGTAATCATGTAAGTGAATGACATTCTTTTATATGGCTAGAAATTATGTTTCATTTAGTGAAAATGACAAGTATAACATGCTCTTGGACATATATAGAACTCATACTTGACATAGTGAATATTAATGTCATAAAGTGACATTCAACTTAGTAAATGGTTAAACTCTTACTTGATGACATATATAGTGATAGACCGTTGGGTCTTTAGCATTCATAACATGTTTAATTTAGACATGACGACCATGGACGTGCTCATTCACACATACTTGTGAGGGTCGCTCCCCACAAGCCGGCACTCCGGAAATAGCTATTGTAGTATGTCTTATAATTTGCTGGTAATTTGGTGTTTGTCAATTTTATTTGTGTTAGCTATTGCTGTTATTTACTTTTTTTTTTTTTTTTCTTTTGTAGATTTAATATCTTCTCCATATACTTTTACATATATAAAAAATAATGTTAACTTTTAAAAATTATTGTAATAATGATTCTCCTGTATCACGTGGCCCCTTAACTGGTATACATTAGGGATATGCATGGAGGCAGGATACATAAGAGAACAAGAGAATAGAAGGGGGTCCGAATAGATTTTTGTTTTATAATGGACATAAAATAAGATGGGAAATTCATTATAGATGGCGAGTAAATAATCTGACATCTAAAGGTTGGAAGAAAATAGATGACATTCAAAGATTTTACTGGTGTTTTGGTATGAAGAATAACTTTAAAATATAGGTTATAGTAGTCAATAATTTACCAATCATTTTATTCCTATTCATTTTATTACTAAAAATGCGGCATTCTGGTGTTTGGTTCATACGGTCATATTATTTAAGATTATGAAAAATATACATTTAATGTATTTGTTTCATTAATTATCTTTAGATAATGCTATTAAAAATTTCAACATTTTTTTTTAAAAATAGAATAAGATATTAATGATCAAATAGCAATAGATAAAATAGCCAGCTAATATACTTTTAACTTCTCAATAATATTGAAGAATTTACTTTTAAAGAACTTAGCTTAGAGAGAGTGTGTGTGAGAAATTTGAGATTAAAGGGAGAGAGAGTTGAGATTAGAAAGAGGAAGAGCTTATTCTATTTTTTTAGACTAGAGAGTTGAGCTTTGTTTAGACTAGAGATGTGAGTCGATAAAAAGAGAGGAAGAGCTTAGTTTAAAAAGAGAGATTGGAGGTTAGAGAGAGCGACGGAGTTCAAATTTTAGAGAGAGAGAGGAAGAAAGAGTATAGGTTAGAGAGAGAGTATAATTAAAGAAATAGGGCAAGAGATAGATTCGAGGACTCGAGGGTAGAGTGAATAAGAGAGGTGAGATTTCAGAAGAGGGAGGAAGAGAGCTTAGCTTAGAGAGGAAAAAATAAGTTTAAGTTTAGAGAGAGAAAGATAAGGTTAGAGAGAGATATCAGGGCAGAGAATAAAGAAAAATAATATCAGATAAATAATTAAGATTAGCATTTTAGAATAAATCTCATTCCAAAATAAATCCAACATTACCAACCGGATTATTTGGTGTATTTAATTAAACACCATCATATTTTTTATACCTATTGAAATACTGAAAATTTTAAGGTTGCATTTGGTTCGGGAACATGGGGGGAATAAGCCCTTGTTCCCCCCTTTGTTCCCAAACGGTATGTTTGGTTTCCGGGAACAGTAGTTCCCGGGTTTCTGGAACAAGCTGGTATAAGGCTGGAACTACTGTTCCACCCGTTTTCTGGAACTAGCTTGTTCCTTGATGAGAACAAGGTTAATTAAAATCTAAATATAATTTTAATGGCAGTATATTATTAATTAATCTGATTAATATACTTAAATTATTATTTATTACTTTAATAATTAAATAAATAAATAATTAATTATTAATAATTAGATAATTATTATTATTAATTTATTATTTATAATTAATTGTTAATAATTAAATAATAATTATTATTAATTTATTATTTATAATTAATCATTAATAATTAATAATATTTATTATTATTTATTAATAATTATTATTCTTAATGATAATCAATATTATTATTAATTTATTATTTATAATTAATTACTAATAATTATTATTATTTATAATTAATTATTAATAAATAATTTATTATTTATTTTTAAATAATATTTTGATGTTAATTAATTACATAATATAATTTTAATTTCAAATTATAACTCTTATTACTCTTGTTCCAATCTAACCATCCAAACACTATTTACCTTATTCCTAGGAACAACTCAATTTTCATCCAAACGCAAAATTGGTCTAGTTCATACTTATACCTGAACTTGTACCTATCCGTGAAACTAGCAGTTCTTATTTATACCCGAACCAAACGCAGCCTAAAAGAATAGCATGTATCAAACACACCTACGTACCTACCAAGTAATGGAAGGAGACTGTTGAAGTATATATGTTACTCTATATAATTGCATTAGATGGTAGCAGACGTGAGAGGGTAAAAAAAATTATAAATAAATTTACAAAAAGAAGAAAGAAATTACTAGGTGCTTAGATGCTGATCCAAAACCCCTACTACACGCGCGCGCGCATATATATATATATATATATATATATATATATATATATACACAGTTGGACCGGCACTACAAGAATATTATATATTGGTGGCGACTAATGTCGCCACCATATATATAAAAAGTTGCCACCTTTTCAAAAGGTAGCGACTTTTAAAGTCGCCACAAGCTGCCACCGAAAGTGTTGCCGCTAAATGAAATTGTGGCGAAGCATGAAAAATCGCCACCTTTTTTAAAATAGCGTGGCGACCTTTTATCGCCACGAAATATGACTTTTAGTGGCCATTGCTAGCCGCCACCTTATTAAAAATTGTGTGGCGACATTTTGTCACCGCCAAATATGACTTTTAGTGGCAATTATTAATCGCCACCTTATTAAAGATAGAGTGGCGATATTTTATCGCCATCAAATATGATTTTTTAGTGGCCATTATTAGTCGCCACCTTTTATGAAGATAAGATGGCAATACATTTTTACCACCAAATGTATACCTTATGTGGCAACCACCACACTCGCCACCTTAGTTGAAGATAAAAAGACAACTTTTTGTCGCCACCAACTGTGCGATAAATAGTCACCAATAATAAAAATATAATAAACTAAATATAAAAATATATAGCTTATATTTTATAAATAGAACATTTATGAAATAACAAACAAAATATTAAAGTAAACAAAATTAATTTTTTAACAACAATTTAAAAGGCTAATTGTCTTCTGATCCACAACAACTTAAAAATAAAATAATAGCAAAATCAATTTAAAAGCAATAGAGTAATAATATTCGATATACAGTTCAACATCATTCCTGAACCTCTCAACTTTGAAAATAGAAAATACTTAAAAACGAAAAAAAAATGCTTCAACTCCTATTTCAACAGCAATTCATTTCCTGCAACAAACAAAAAAGAGAAAAGCAAATTATATAAATTAAACAATATACAACAAAAGTAGCATGACCACTTTTTCATGCGATCCCAAGCTGATGGTTTAAGTCTACAGAAACATAATTAGAAGCATAATCAAGAAGATTACGACACGTGAAATTTAACATGTAAAGAGATGGAAAAAGGTAATATAAACTTTGATTTGCGAAGAAAAATAAATAATAAATAATAAAAATTGAGCTTAGAGGTAACTTGACACCACATATTCCTAGAATTCATTACATTTTTAATAGCATGACAGAGATTCTTGACACAATTTCTGGACACAAAAGTTGAACCTTAATCATAGAAACAGAATCTACCAACACCAGGGCACTGTAAATGTCACGCCCCGGGGCCGATTTAAAAGCCATTACCATTTTTAAAACTCAGAGTCGCGGAAGATGTACCAAATTTTTTTTTTTTTTTGAAAAACCTGGCCCACGTGACGTACAGACCCGCCACAAATATAAAGTTCCTCTGTCCATTCGGGCAGAGTCTCCTTTATATCTGCACGGCGTACCAACGGATACAACAGGATCACAACCACAACCTACATTTACCAATCAACAACCAAAGCATGATATGCATTTCCATACAGCTAACAATCCTTAGAATGATGCATGCCTCTAAGCACTCCTTAGGCGCTGGATGATGCAATGCACAATACAACAACCATCCTATTTAAAAGTGCTCCCCACACAGAAGCTTTTATTTTTGAACTCTAATTCATTCATCATGAAAAACCATTTGAAAATCTTTTGAAAACTGTTTCCCACACGGAAACTCTATTTTGAAAACCGACTACCTCGAGGGGTAGAAAACCACGATGCGTAAATCCATAAATACAAATCCGAGAACCACAAAGTATACAAACATCCCAAAACTGAAGATCCATAAACCAAATCCACAATTCCACAAATCCACAAATTCAACCAGCTCACAACATTCAAACATCAAGTATGATCATCTAACTGAACCATATAAACTAACTAAGCTATAACAACAGAATAGTAAGGATAAAAACTAAATCGATAACCTGGGTCGGAAGCTCTATCGACCGCTACGAACGTACCTCACGTCTCGTCCCAAAACTCAACGCCTGCAATACCTGAAAAATAGTGGGGGAGGTGAGAACATGTAAACATGTCTCCCCTCCCAGTGGGTACCGCAAGCCGATGAAGGCGAGGAGTACTCACCGGATCAGGAAGAGCTAAACAACAGTACGGGTCAGTAGAAAATACAGTAGCAATAATAATGAATGAAAGAGACATATATATGAAAGAAAGTACAACTACCGCTACTGTAATGAACAACTGAATGTATACATGTAACAAGACTATAGTAGCAAGACAATGTAACGAAAGAACTGAAGATATACAAGTGACCACTGCTACTATAGTTATATGCGTCAACCGGACAAGTAGTCCAAAAGTACCCAATCTAAACCGCCGTGTCGGTCTAAGGACCTCAGGCAAAAGCCACTACCTGCTCGCACCTGGCATGTAACCCTAGCACAAAAAGAACACCGCTGGGCTCACGGGTCGGATGTACGACCACTTTTCCGGAAAAGAACACCCTCCTGCGGGGGATCAACCCGCTGGTGTACGTGAAATGCACTCGAGCTGTGGCGATCAATGCGGATATGATCAATAGCCAAATGTCGGCAACCAGCCGACAATCACCGCCCCTCAGGGCAAACCGACCAATAGGTCATCAAACTATATAGAAGCACAAGAAACGACTACTCAGGTCAACTAAGAGGGAACAACTCAACATCCTACCAAGGTATACAAGCACTGACTACTAAAGTCAACTAACACATATGCATGACGAACTGACGAATAGGTCACCAGAGTATATCAATAGAATCCCGAATTACCGTCGGCCACTAGCCGACAATCCAACCCCTCAGGGTACACCGACCTCATAGGTCATCAAACGACCGGACTCACGAAGCTGACTGACTAGGTCACAAATATGCCAAATAGTGGAACTGTGTAAACTATAATCATCCGTCGGTGCTAACCGACAATCCCACCCCTTAGGGTATACCGACCTCAAGGGCCATCGAACGATGTACGAGAACCGACCAATCAGGTCACCGAAACGAAGTACGAGAACCGACCAACCAGGTCAACAGATACGGAATGCAATAACCGACCAACTAGGTCAACAGATACTAAACGCAACAACAGACCAACTAGGTCAACAGGTACTGAATGCAACAACCGACCAACTAGGTCAACAGATACGCATGAAGATAGAACTACTCTACTCCTACTCAGGATACTAAGTATGCAAACAACGAGTAGAGTATAACGAATAAACAAGGGTGCAAGGCTCAATATATTATGCGATAGTAACAACAGAAGAGTAAGGGTAAGAAACCATCACCAAGCGTGCACCACTGTACCGACGTCGGATCGAAGTACCCACCTGTCACTGTCGCGTCGGAACGCTGGGTACGCACAGAGTCTACCGGACCTAAGAAGATCCAGCAAGTCAGAATCCAAACCACTAACCCAAAGCACGAGACTCACAAACCCCCACACAGGATCCCCGTAATCGGTTTCCCAAAACCGATTACCGTAACTCACCGGAAGTCCCGAAAACCACACCGGGACGTCGTCGGGACCCACTAAGTGTCCCGAACTCACCGACTCGTGCCACGAGTCACCCGCTGCCCCAAAGCACTCCAATTTGGATGCCTTGGCAGTGAACACGAGGTAACACAACCATACGATCATCGCCGGATAATCGTACGAATCCGGGTTTCCGGAAGTGTCTATTTCGACACCGGAACCCACCGTCGCTCACCCATCATCATCGAACCCACAAAATGATGATGGTGACCAGCCAACAAGGCTCAGCGACAAAACACGAAGCAACCAAACACCGTCGGAAAGAATCCGAACCGAAACCGCGTTCTTTCGGCGAATTTCGCCGAAAAACGCACCGAAATCGACCTACCGATTTCCGCGAAAGCTAACGGACCATGGACAATCAGTCCAGCGGTCATTACAAACTCCCACACACTGCCCACAGTAGCCACGCAAAGCACAAATGCATAAAAGACCCTCTAATTACATAAAATCTCATCATTTTATGTAATTTGAGCGATCAAGCGGCTCGTTCACGCAAACCGAGGACTTTCGAAGTCCGCAGAGACACGTACTGACAGGTCTCGACGTACCGGAGTCCGTGCTCACGATCCGGAGCACAGCGGCTCGCTGTGGGAAGCGCGGGAGCAACCCGAAGGTTCAGCGAATAGCGCGCAGTCAGGGAAGATCGCTCCGAACAGAACTAACCGGACACTTCTGATCCAAGGGAAGGTGAGCATTGTGATCAGCACTGACCAGCGGTCACCGTGCTCACCTCCGGAGGCATCGGAACAGCCTCGGATCGCCGGATAAGCGTGCGCAAACTCAAAACAGCAGCCAAACAGGCTCGACGGGGTCGACACCGCCAAAACAGCAGAACGGAGTCTCCCCGACAGAAATAAGGTGAGTGTCACGCCCCGGGGCCGATTTAAAAGCCATTACCATTTTTAAAACTCAGAGTCGCGGAAGATGTACCAAAAATTTTTTTTTTAAAAAAAACCTGGCCCACGTGACGTACAGACCCGCCACAAATACAAAGTTCCTCTGTCCATTCGGGCAGAGTCTCCTTTGTATCTGCACGGCGTACCAACGGATACAACAGGATCACAACCACAACCTACATTTACCAATCAGCAACCAATTCATGATATACATTTCTATACAGCTAACAATCCTTAGAATGATGCATGCCTCTAAGCACTCCTTAGGCGCTGGATGATGCAATGCACAATACAACAACCATCCTATTTAAAAGTGCTCCCCACACAGAAGCTTTTATTTTTGAACTCTAATTCATTCATCATGAAAAATCATTTGAAAATTTTTTGAAAATTATTTCCGACACGGAAACTCTATTTTGAAAACCGACTACCTCGAGGGGTAGAAAACCACGATGCGTAAATCCATAAATACAAATCCGAGAACCACAAAGTATACAAACATTCCAAAACTGAAGATCCATAAACCAAATCCAAAATTCCACAAATTCAACCAGCTCACAACATTCAAACATCAAGTATGATCATCTAACTGAACCATATAAACTAACTAAGCTATAACAACAGAATAGTAAGGATAAAAACTAAATCGATAACCTGGGTCGGAAGCTCTATCGACCGCTACGAACGTACCTCACGTCTCGTCCCAACACTCATCGCCTGCAATACCTGAAAAATAGTGGGGGAGGTGAGAACATGTAAACATGTCTCCCCTCCCAGTGGGTACCGCAAGCCGATGAAGGCGAGGAGTACTCACCGGATCAGGAAGAGCTAAACAACAGTACGGGTCAGTAGAAAATACAGTAGCAATAACAATGAATGAAAGAGACATATATATGAAAGAAAGTACAACTACCGCTACTGTAATGAACAACTGAATGTATACATGTAACAAGACTATAGTAGTAAGACAATGTAACGAAAGAACTGAAGATATACAAGTGACCACTGCTACTATAGTTATATGCGTCAACCGAACAAGTAGTCCAAAAGTACCAAATCTAAACCGTCGTGTCGGTCTAAGGACCTCAGGCAAAAGCCACTACCTGCTCGCACCTGGCATGTAACCCTAGCACAAAGAGAACACCGCTGGGCTCACGGGTCGGATGTACGACCACTTTTCCGGAAAAGAACACCCTCCTGCGGGGGATCAACCCGCTGGTGTACGTGAAATGCACTCGAGCTGTGGCGATCAATGCGGATATGATCAATAGCCAAATGTCGGCAACCAGCCGACAATCACCGCCCCTCGGGGCAAACCGACCAATAGGTCATCAAACTATATAGAAGCACAAGAAACGACTACTCAGGTCAACTAAGAGGGAACAACTCAACATCCTACCAAGGTATACAAGCACTGACTACTAAAGTCAACTAACATATATGCACGACGAACTGACGAATAGGTCACCAGAGTATATCAATAGAATCCCGAATTACCGTCGGCTACTAGCCGACAATCCAACCCCTCAGGGTACACCGACCTCATAGGTCATCAAACGACAGGACTCACGAAGCTGACTGACTAGGTCACAAATATGCCAAATAGTGGAACTGTGTAAACTATAATCATCCGTCGATGCTAATCGACAATCCCACCCCTTAGGGTATACCGACCTCAAGGGTCATCGAACGATGTACGAGAACCGACCAATCAGGTCACTGAAACGAAGTACGAGAACCGACCAACCAGGTCAACAGATACTAAACGCAACAACAAACCAACTAGGTCAACAGGTACTGAATGCAACAACCGACCAACTAGGTCAACAGATACGCATGAAGATAGAACTACTCTACTCTTACTCAGGATACTAAGTATGCAAACAACGAGTAGAGTATAACGAATAAACAAGGATGCAAGGCTCAATATATTATGTGATAGTAACAACAGAAGAGTAAGGGTAAGAAACCATCACCAAGCGTGCACCACTGTACCGACGTCGGATCGAAGTACCCACCTGTAAGGATGTCGTGTCTGTCTCCTGACTGCAAAAGAATGTCGACAGGACCTATAGAGGGTCCACCGGGTTAGTATCTAACCCACAACTAATAATCATAGTATCCACAACCCCACAAACAATTTCATGAAGATCGGTTTCCCAATACCGATTACCGTAACTCACCGGAAGTCCCGAAAACCACACCGGGACGCCGTCGGGACCCACTAAGTGTCCCGAAACTCACCGACTCGGGTCACGAGTCGCCTGCTGCCCCAAAACACTCTAATTTGGATGTTTTGGCAGCAAACACAAGATAACACCACTACACAATTATCGCCGGATAATTGTACGAATCCGAGTTCCCGAAAGTGTCTATTTGGACACCGGAACCCACCGTCGCTCACCCATCATCACCGAACCCACAAAATGATGATGGTGACTAGCCAACAAGGCTCAGCGACCACACACAAGACAACCAAACCACGTCGGAAGAAATCCGAACCGAAACCGCGTTCTTTCGGCGAATTTCGCCGAAAAACGCACCGAAATCGACCGACCGATTTCCGCGAAAGCTAACGGACCATGGACAATCAGTCCAGCGGTCATTACAAACTCCCACACACTGCCCACAGTAGCCACGCAAAGCACAAATGCATAAAAGACCCTCTAATTACATAAAATCTCATCATTTTATGTAATTTGAGCGATCAAGCGGCTCGTTCACGCAAACCGAGGACTTCTGAAGTCCGCAGAGACACGTACCAACAGGTCTCGACGTACCGGAGGCCGTGCTCACGATCCGGAGCACAGCGACTCGCTGTGGAAAGCGCGGGAGCAACCCGAAAGTTCAGCGAATAGCGCGCAGCCACGAAAAAACACGCCGAACAGAACAAACCGGACACTTCTGATCCATAATAAGGTGAGCACCATGATCAGAACTGACCAGCGGTCACCGTGCTCACCTCCGGAGGCATCAGAACAGCCTCGGATCGCCGAAAAAATACGCACAACACAGCACAACAGCCAAAGAAAGGCTCCACAGGGTCGACACCGCAAAAACAGCGGAACGGAGTCTCGCCGACAGAAAATAAGGTGAGCACGATGATCAGAAACTTGCCAGGATCATCGTGCTCCCTTCCGCAGAGATCGGGGAGGCTCGGAAAGCCCAGAACAACAAACAGCCCTAAACTAAGCCCTATTTCGGGCTTGGCCGGAGCAACCTTGCTCCGGCCGGCCTCCGGCGACACGGCGGCGCGCGCGGGGGCCAGGGTCGAGTGCGGGGGTGGTGAGTAACACAGTGCTCACCTCGGTTGGCGGCGGGGAGCTGCGACGGCGTCGGCGGAGCAAGTTGAGCCCGCACGAGATCGGGCTCGGGTTCCACGAGTTGCTGCGGCCACGGCGGCGGCCGGGGAGCTCCGCGACGGCGGAGGCGGGCTTCACGGGGCCGAAAGAGTGCCTCGGGTGCGGACCCAAGCGGCGGCGGCGCAGGGGGAGCGTCGCACGCTCGCCTCGGCCAGAGCGGGGCTGGGGCGGCTGCGGCTGGCCGAGGCGGCGACGGCGGCGCACCGGGGAGGCGGCGACCGGCGGGAAGGGGTGCCCGGGCTCCGAGGACGTCGGCGGGAGAGGTCCCAGGCGGTGGCGGCGCGCGGGCAGCAGATGCAACCCACCTCGGCCAGAGCTCGGCCTGGGTTGTTGCAGACTGCAGGAGCAGCAGCGGCGGCGCGCGCGACGGCGGCGGTCGGCGTGGATGCTCGCTGGAGCACGGGGCGACCCCGGTGGAGGGTCTGAAGGTGGCGCAGGCCCGAGCCTCTACACAACCCGAGAGGAGAGAGGGAGAGAGAAAGAGAGGGATATGGAGGAAAGTGGTGGTTGCCGCGGTGGTTGGCCGGCCGGGGCTCGGTCAGCGGCGGCCAGGGCACGCGTAGCAGGTGCAGAGGAGGTAGATGGAGGCGGCTGGGGGGGTTGGCTAAGGCTAGGATTAGGGTTAGTTGGCTCCAAACCCTAAGAAGCTTAAATACAAAGGTGCAACATCGCAAATAAGTCCACCGAACCTCAGTATTTACAACTGAGTCCCTCACAGCGTGTGTAAAACATGCGAACACCCCTCAACGTGCGATCCCACACGAAACGGTACATAAAATATCGCGACTTTTGCGAAAATACCGTTTTGCCACAACCGACCTCTCCTCGAACAACATGCAATTGCCACAGATCCGTCCGTCAGATTTGTGAACGGATCGTACCAGTGCGATCAGCACGACGGAGACAACAAAGCTACGATCTCGTTTCGTCTCGATCGACCACGGATTCCCGACAAAATCCAACTCTTCTACCAATAGAAGAAAACACACCTAAATACATATAGAATATGTATTTTTGGATTTTCTCGAAATCCGTGCGTCGAACTCAAAATCCGTCAGCGCCATTAGTTCCAGAACAGCTGAACCGGTCGAAACGAGCTATTGGACCGCTAGGAACGGAGTCTGATACGAGCCTGAATCCAACTTCACACCGTGGCTTCTCCGGAAAATCGAGTTACTATTTACTTTAAGTGAAACTTGGAAATCGCGTAGAATTTTCGTTTTAACTCGTTTTCTCCCGAAATTTGACGAGTGCTTTTGTAATTAAATTACACACAAAAACATCGTCAACTGAGAGTTTAGCTACACTGCAAAAGTCTCAGTCCTTACAGTAAACAATTACAATTCTCTTCAAACATTCAGATCAAATCCAAAGCTGCAGCCAATCTTCATCAAGCTACGTAGCAAACAATTCAACTGTATATTATTCATAAACCGGAGATTCCTATATTTTTCTGAAAATCGAGATTGTATATGAGTGTTACAATATTATTATATTGACAGGAAGCATAAGATATCATTCAACTGACTTGTGACTGTCACAAAGGAGATTAACAACAATTAGCAAGGACCTCACTAATGAAGAATAGAATCTTACGAAGAAGCTTTTGCTTCCTCGAAGGAATGCAAGAAAGAGCACAAGAGAACAAACATGACAAAAAATTACTATTGTTTTCAGTATTCACTAACTATCGTTACTATGTTTGGACATCACAAACAGTCTCCAAGATACTTACCTTCTTTTATTAATATTCGGGGTTTTAATCTCACCAGGTAATATAATCACTATCTAAAGATACCTTGGTTAAAGTCTAGAGACAGGCATACCTCACTCCACCAGTTCTGACTAGCATAAACCCTTCACGTTATAATCATGTCATAGAAATCTACTAAAGAGTCTCCTGTTTCTTCTCCTTTGTCAAAAAGAAGCTCATTGACATGCTTTAATGCCCTACATAAACATTTGCAGTCTAACCTATTCAAAAACATGTTGATAAGAATCCTTTTTTTTTTTCTCTCTGTTTGAATAAAGAGGCCCAGTGTAAGTTCCTGCTTCTGAATAAAGAAGTTAATAAATACCTATCAAGGAGTGTTGACATTTTGTTGTGCTAACATATACATTCTGAACAAGCTTATCTTCGCAAGGTCTCTAAGCAAATAATCACAGATCTGAAATTATTTCCCATGGCCTAGCTGGAATTGCAAAAAGATAGTGGATGGTGCTTCAATTAAAAAACACTGGTAAGGGATTATACCAGTATCGATGGTGATTTCTCTTGATCCGTCGTCCGAATTGGAGCTTAATTTTGCCGAAAACAAGCACAAGAAGCAGCAGAGGAAGAGGAGCGATGTGCCGCAGTTTGGGATTGAGCTTGGATTTGTGAAGAGGACCACCTGTGACAGAGATGTTAACTGGGATACAATCAGAAAAATCTAAATACCTAGCTGAAAATAACAAATCCAGCTACAACACAACCAAGCAAAAATTAAGATATAGAATAAAAATTTACACTCTACAAGTACAATATCCAATCTAACACTATATATAGATCAAATAAGAAGAGGAGATCAAAAAATTATATGAAATTTTCCAACAGAGGCAAATAGCGAAAAAGATAGATACAAATACTTGGGATGAATCCAAACATAATTATTGAAGAATATAATGATCGACGCACCTAAGGAAGCTTTGGAGCAGTGCGATCAAATCCACATGATCAAATAGGAAAATCGCAGTTTAACTCGATCGGCTCAATCACTTCGAAATCGCTCAGATCTTCGAAATTTGATCGTAGCAACAGATCGAAGAGAGGGCGAGGGAGATGAAGAACATTTCGTGGCCCTAAATGATCAATCGGATCTCCGGAGGACATCGAAAAATTAGTGAGAATTAAAAGAAAAAAAAAAAAAGAAGAACCACGTAGCTGAGAATTCGATTTGAAGCTTTGAACAGGACAACATAGCGAGTAGGATTAACTCTAATTTCGCAAAATAAATTATACAGATCGCAACAATATCATCCTACTTACTTCATTTGGATCAAGAAATAGTAGCAGAAACTCAAGAGCCTTCAAACTAAATAATCACTATATATATATATATATATATAGTTGGACTGGGCTATTATTAGTAGCAAAATCCCATTGTTGCTACCAGTTTTTTAGCCTTTGGATCAACTCTTTTCATTATTTCTAACCATTGGATTAAATACTATAACCCAGTGGGGACCAATCGACCCTAGGGGGACCACTCAACTCTAACCGACTAATATCATCCTGACCCTACAATTTTTCATCCAAGGGTTAAAAATTTGATAGCAAAAAGAGCGTTTTACTATTAATAGTATTCCAACCTAATTATATATATATATAGAATATGCTACTATACTATCAATAGTACCAAGCCCTTGGTACTATTGAATTTTCGGCCGTTCGATGAAAGGATGCGCGGTTAGGATGATAGCGGTCCCCGGTTAAATTGATAGTGGTCTCTTAGGGTTTAGTGGGTGGTTGGTTTAATAGTATAATCTAACAGGTGTAAATGATCAAAGGGTAGATCTAACGGTTGAAAACTCAATAGCACCAAGGACTTAGTACTATCGATAGTATAGTAGCCGGACTCATATATATATATATATATATATATATAGAGAGAGAGAGTCCAGCTATGGTGCTTGTAAAAGCACCAAGCACTTGGTGTTTGTAAGTTTTTTACCGTTAGATCTACTTTTCGGATCATTTTCAACCATTAGATTATACTATTCAACCAACCACCCACTCAACTCTAGGGGGCCCACATCATCCTAACCGCATATCTCTTAACCTAATGGCTAAAAATCTACAAGCACCAATAATTTGGTACTTTTAAAAGCATAGGAGCTCAATTATATATATATATATATATATATATATATATAGAGTTGAGCTAGAATACTATCGATAGCAAATGAGCTCCGTTGCCACCCATTTGTTTTCGATGATGGGGCTTCCAAATCGACGATCGGCACTGTTGAATATGATCTATACCACTTGAAGTGTTTACAAGTCAAATTTCATACATTTCCGATATTATTCTCTTATCCATCGAGTGGACATGAAAATGAACGGCTGAAAATGAATATTCTTTAAAAAATCATGATAGGATCTTGTAATCAAGATCAAGAGTATAGATCTTGTTTTAAATAGTTTAAAGAATTTTCTAACAAAAATTCAATTGATTTGTATACATATTTTTATGCCGTTAAACGAGAACACACCTCATATCGACAATTAAAATTATAAATTTTGAAACCCTTTGATCATTAGGCAATTGATGTCGAAAAAATTTGAAATTTAATTTCTAAACACTTCAAGTGGTATAGATTATGTTCAACGGTGCCGATCGTCGATTTGGAGGCTCTATCATCGAAAACAAATGGGTGGCAACGGAACCCGTTTGTTATCGATAGTATTCTAGCTCAACTATATATATATATATATATANAGAGGAAAAAAAACTGAATAAGAAAAAAAAAATAGAAGCAACTGAAGAAACAGCAGCAGCGACAACCATAACTACAACGAAATTTACACTTTTAACGGTGTAAAAAAACCTGCAAAAAAAAATATATATATATATAAATAAAAATTAGGCCAAGAAACTTACAAAAGCTGAGACAATCAATTGTAGATACAGAGGCAAAAAATTTCTAATAAAAAAAATTAATATTAATTTAAAATATAATATACAATAGAAAAGTTGGAGTGAAGAAATAAAAGATCAAATTCAAAGTAAAAAGAAACCTGTTAATATTATTAATTGTTATAGCCAGAAGCAGTCAATTTTCTGAGAGAAAATAAAAGTATTTAGTATTTTCTGAGAAAAAAAACAGCACAAAAAAAGGTAACAGGAAATACCGTATTAAATGTAAGATGACCTTCCAGATTCAGCAAATAAATATATCCAATGAAATGAATCCAAACCATTATTGCGACACGCTGGAACGAAGCATTGCCACTCGGGAGTCGAAGCGATCCTAGAGATGAAGGTGAAATGAAGAATCTCTGAAAGAATTAAATGGAAAGAGAATAAGAAAAATAAATTGACGGGTGAGACCCATGTGCAAATAAGTTAAAATGAGTTGGGTTACTACAAAAGCCTATAATTAATTAAGATGATAGGTGGGACCCACAAAAGAGAATTTGAAATGTCTCTTAATCAATTAAATGAAAAATATATTAAACAAAATATATTAGGTTGACAGGTAGGTCCCAAAAAAATTCAAATCAAGGTAATATCGCCACGTGGACAATAGGACATGAGATTTCATAGTAGTTATAGATGAATCTATATTTTAATTAGAAATTTGTTTTTTTTTTATCTCTAAAATAGAAAAAAAATTATGCATATCCAAATTGTTGATAGAATATCTACTGTAAATCTATATTTCAATTCAAAATATAAAATTAATTTAAATTTTGGGACTATCAACATATTACAAAGGAAATAATTTAAAAGATAGATTAGATGATAAATTTGTAAATCATATTTTTGAATTAATATGATGTACAAATTTATGATCAATTTGTAAAATATTATGATAAATTGGTTAAAACTATTTGAAATAAAAATAAACGATTATAATCAATCTGTTAAAAAAATAGTACTTTTATCCATCTATTTTACATTAAAATTTAAATTTGAGTATAAATTATGAATTAAATTTAATTTTTAATTTTTTTATATCAAATCTATTTATCTATTTTACATTAAAATTTAAATTTGCTATCAAAATTGATTTAAATTATATAATGTATCAAAATTAAATTTTAAATTTTAAAATAAATGTCAATTAAATTTTGATGCTTTTAGTTTAAAACACTTATTTAAAAATATCAATTTTAGATTTATTAGAAATTAAAAAATATATAAAAATATCTAATGTATATAAAAAAGAACATATTGTAGATATTTTCTAATAAACTATAATATATAAATTTACAAAATATTTTTTATTCTAAATTCTTAAATCAAGATGATTTATAATATTTTATTAATTTAAAATAAATTAAAAAATTGTTACGTGTATTTGTACGTACACTCAACTAGTATATATATATATATTTCTATTGATATATAGTACCGAGCGCTTAATGCTATGTATCGAGTTTTCCGTCGTTAGATCCATCCCTTTAACCATTTCCACCCATTAATACATTCAACTAACTACCCACTCAACCCTAATTTTAAGGGACCACTATTATTCTAATTTGGGACCACTATCATTCTAACCTCATATCCCTTCATCCAAGAGCCGAAAACTTAATAGCACTAAGCTCTTGATATTATTAATGATATAGTAGTCGAATTCTCTCTCTCTCTCTCTATGTATATGTGTATATAGAGTTGAGCTGGAATTTTATCAGTAGTAAATAGGTTTTGTTGTCACTCATTTGTTTTCGATGATGGAGCCTCCAAATCGACGATCGGTACCGTTGAATATGATCTATATCACTTGGAGCACTAGAAAACCAAATTTCATATTTTTTCAATATTATTTTCTTGTTCATTAAGCGGACACAAAAATGAATGGTTGGAAATGAATATTCTTTAAAAAGTGATAATAGAAGTCTTGCAATCAAGATAAAGAGTATAAATCTTGTTTTAATTAGTTTAAAGAATTTTCTAACCAAAATTTAATTGATTTGTATATCTTTACACCGTTAAACGAGAAAATGTCTTATATTGGCCATTAAAATTACCAACTTTGAAACCATTTGATCATTAGGTCAATGATGTTGAAAAGATTTAAAATTTGATTTCTAGATACTTCAAGTGGTATAAATCATGATCAACAGTAGCGATCGTCGATTTGAAAACCCCATCATCAAAAACAAATGGGTGGCAACGGAGTTCGTTTGCTATTGATAGCATTCTAGCTTAACTCTCTCTCTCTCTCTCTCTATATATGTATGTATGTATGTATGTATAGTATCGTATATCTTAATTAGAAGATATATCGAGGTGAGAGGTTAAAATTTAAGAACAATGCTATTCATACACTCTATTTGGGTGTGTATGATTTACACCCATCCATTAGATGGATGTAATTCTTTTTACTTGTCATATGATGTGACAAATAAAAAACCTCATCCATTAGATGGAAGGATGTAAATTGTACAGCCGGCCGCCAGATGGGGTGTACATATAGACTTTTTCTATGTCTTATCCTTATCACCTATTTTCTTGATTAATTACAGTAGTTTATTGTAGCAATTAAGAACATACTGTAGATAAACCCTACTTAAATTTGTATTAAGGACGAACAAACTTTAGTTTTCCATCTGTCTTCTGGTGCTACTAAAACGAAAAGGTTAGGACAACGCATGTGCAAAGGTATCCTCGATTAAGCAAAAACAACACGCTGAAGGCTGAACCCAAAGAAAGAGATCCGGCACTATACCCCACAATATATACCTACCACAAGACTCCACCACGATGCCAGTGACCTCTCATACGTTATCACAAATTCCACAGAGGCAGATGTACACCCACAGTAATTCACCCCATCACGTTCCTCAACAATTTGTCGGTAACATTTTTAAAGACTATTAATCATGGATTATTAATTATCACCGCAAAGTCCATCTTCAGATAGCATGCATGATAGCAGAGGGAGCACTTTGTTTGCCTGAAAATAAATTTCAGGTTGAAAATGACTACTAATTGAATTGAAGTTTAGATGGAAAGATTGTTTCCATCACTGTTTGGGAGAAAACCAAAGGCAATAGAACTTTAATTATTTTATTTATTTTATTAAAACTTTTTTCATACTAGCATGCACATAAAAGATGAAAAAAATTTACGGTGGTTAATTTCTTTTTTATTGATTTTTTTTCCACTTTTATAATTGATTTCGATACAATCCAAGACGAAGTCAGTTACATCGGTTTCAAATAAGTGAAGTTAAGGGTGGATTTAGTTTATGGCAAACCAAATATCCGAAGTGAATATTTGCAGACGAAAATAACTTTATCTCCCTCCACTTTTCGTGAAATAAGCATGCTCCGATCCTTCCTCTTCAATTAGGAGGTTTTAAAATCAATTTCTATATGCATCAATATTTGTATCTAGTACGCTTTGATGTTAAGAAGCTCTTAGTTCAATTTTCATTATTTGTCATTGCATGTGAACTGGGCTGGTTAAATTATGTCTATGTACTGTTTTCTACTTGTGCGTGCGCCTACGTAAGCTCCTCTATAAGAAGAACCAACCGGTAGAGCACCCTTATCATGACAGCAAATAGAGAAAATAAATCAAGTGAAAGAGCCATGGCTAGCAAGACCCTCGCCACGCTCTCACTCACCCTCTTCCTCCTCTCCTCTCTGTGCACCGCAAACAAAGTCCCATGCACGCCCAAGATCCCCACCCCGACGGTACCGCAGGTGCCTCCGAAGGGCCCTCCCGTGAACCCCTTCTGCCCGTGGGACACTGTCAAGCTTGCGGCGTGCGCGAGCTTGCTTGGAGGAGTCAGCGACCTGGCTGTCGGAGCGCCGTTCGGCAGCAGGTGCTGCACGCTTCTTGAGGGCCTCGCGGATGCCGAGGCGGCTGCCTGCCTCTGCACCACCGTCAGCGAGAGCGTGCTGGGGATCACCACCGAGTGGTCTGTCGCTCTCAGCTTGTTGGCCAGCACTTGCAAGAAGGAGATCCCGGATGGGTTCAAGTGTGTTTAGAACTTGAAATATACTTGGAGGACTTCCAAGATATTTTGTAGTTGTTCTTGTCTCTTGGCTGAGTTTGCTAGTTCATGGTGAAAGAAGGAGATCCCAGATGGGCTCGAGTGTGCGCAGAATTTCTTTTTTAAAGAATTTTAATTGTTGTTCATTGTTCGGTGCAGTGTAGCTAAAAGCCAATTTGGATATATAGTGCTATTAGCATAGTTGTTTTATGTGTAATCTTGAGTTGGAATGTTTTAATTATTTCTAAGATAAAAATTTGAATAGCTTTGTCAGCCTAGCTAGTTGGCGAGGCATTTAGTTTGTTATGGCGGTGGGCCTCCAATAAATACGTTCTATATACTTATTATGATATATAGTGTAGAACGCAGCGGAAGTATTCGTTCGTACCTTTTGCGGAAGCGATTCACGTTATAACGCCCGGATCGTCGAGGTTGATTCACGTGTCCTTTGATCGTCCTTGTTTAGATCTTTTCACGTTCCGAACTCGCGATGGATTGAACTATAAAGGAGCATGATCACAAATCCACCGTTCAAGTTCCTCTTAGAATACTAGGTCAATGGAGGATGTAGTTTCTCTCTATTATTTTCTTATTCTCTCTCTTTTTTCGTTCGTTCGTTTTATGTGGGATCGCCCGTCTATTTATAAGGGATTTCAAAATCCTAATAGCGTTAGAGATAATGCCAAATTGGTTATATTAATTGTAATCCTAATATGACTAGGATTTATCTCTAACTAACTTTCCAATTTGAAAGCGAGATTAATTCTAATCCAATTAGATAACATAACATCCGTCGGATCGAACCCGCTTATGGGCGTACCCGATTCGATTTAACCGAATGCCAACATCTCCCACTCGCACATGACGGGATCGATGCCATCGTAACTACTTCCTCAACATCACACCACTATTAATTCTATTCATACAGAAAAATGAACAGTGCGACCGCCGAGTCAACCTGCATTTTGGGAGCTCTATACTAGAAACCGCATCCGGCTAGCATAGAGACATCAACCCTCAAAAAAGAAAAAATATTAGACTCGTGATGTCCTAGACCATTGAATTACATCAGGTTCAGCATCTCTAATCCCTCAAAGAGCCATGCTAACCGCAATTGCGCACATTATGACACTATACTCATGATTGTTTCGCTATACTGAAGCGATACAACCTTTCGACAATGAGTCAAAGTGTTTTAATGTAATTCAACTAGTCTTCCTTGAGCCCTCATGCCACCGAGTTGAGAACTGATTGCTTTCCCAGCAATGCCCCGTAAAGCCGCATCACTCATAGCCGTAGGTAACATGCCAAAGTAGCAACATCAATTCTTTCACTTAATGACATAGTCAAAAGTTACTAAGGGCATCTATCATATATAGGACATCGTCCCCAAAAAATGCCCGTAAGAACTCACACGATGAGGAAGCAGGGATCCATTCACTCATCTTCTTTATTTAGTCGCCCAGCACATGTAGTATGAAATACATGCTATGACAGAGAATCCAATAAGCGTATGTCTTTCTCAATGTCATACGGATCTTAGCTCAGTCACTCCCGGAGTGTCTAGCCTGATTTCTCTATTTGCTCGCTATCTCAAGCGTCAAACGGTGAGCTCACATCCGGCTCTCAATATGCAGGCCATAAGAATCGTGGGACTATTCGTATGCGGTCCCATTAATGACCTCATCTTGGTGCCAACCAAGGCGGCCTTCATTAATGCCTCAATTTTCACTCGCTCTCTACAATCAAATCCTACGGAGTCCAAGAGCTTTAACATAAGCCAAAAAAAAATCTCTAACAACAGGCTTAGTTAGAGAATCTGCAACCACGCGACTTGTAGATATGTGTTCCAGGATTATTTTCTTCTGCGCCACTACCTTCGAGTGGTCCAATCCCAGATTGGACGGAAAATGGCTAACCAGGCCCACGGCATAGCATATATCGGCCGAGTACACATCATAGCATACATCAGGCTCCCGACCGCATTAGCATATGGAATCCGATTCATCTTGTCCTTCTCTTCAGAAGTTTTAGGGCACTGTTTAAGGTTCAAACTCTCACCTTTAGCAATAGGAGTGTCAATGGGTTTGCAATTTTGCATCTGAAATCGTTCTAAAACTTTTCTTAGGTAAGTCTCTTGAGACAGACCTAAAAGTTTTTTTGAACGATCTCGTAGGATCTTAACTCCGAGCACATAATTCGCTTCACCCATGTCCTTCATTTCAAAATTAGAGGACACCCATGTCTGGGTGGCGACAATCATTCCTTATTATTCCGGGCAATTAAGGATGTCAATCCAATATAAGAAAAGAGAAAATTAGGAAAAAAAAAATCTAATATATAGAGAATCGTCTTAAAACACACAAAAATTCATCAAAAAATAATCAGTCGAATAACACCCATATTTCAAAAAGATGACATACGGCATCGATGAAAAATCGAATTATACCATGATCTGGAGAACTGAATTCATAATAAAAATAGAGAAATCGTATCGGAGAAAATAAATTAATAAAAATATAGGAATACCTCAAACTTATAAGAAAGAGAACAAAGTAAGGATGACAAAAATTAAAATATAAGAAATATAAAATAATAAATTATATGAGATAAAAAAAAAATAAAAATATATAAAATAAAATAATATAGAGATAGAATAATAAAAACAAAATAAAAAAACGGTGACAAATGGCCCACGATTAAGAACGGATCGAAGCAAACTCACGACAGGGCGAAAAAGGTTTCTTCGTATCAACGCCTTCTCAGTTTGAGTAAAACCCTTTGGCTACCGAGCGAGCTTGTTACCTTCGATATTAACGGTCTGCCTTGTGCTTATCTTGAGAAACCATTTATTCCTGTTTTTGCGCCTGGTGCAAGTCAACCAAGTCAAGACATGATTTGACTTTATCATTCTATTTCCTCATCATCTGCATCCAAATTTCTTATGAGTAGGTTAATAGAGAGAGCCTTTGGAAGCTGAGGATCTAGGGCTCGATCATATCATGTGCAGGAACCATGAATGCTTTCCTCAATTCAGAAAACGACTGACGAGGGAATCGCAAACGGTGTGGCGCTCCTACGAAGTTGAGCTCCTTATCTAAGGCAGTCGCGTCCCACTTTCCCGAAGGAGGTATCGGACGGTTGCTCAATCTGCCTCGATTGAACGAATAGAAGACTTAATGTCAGAGTCAATCCATTTCTCATGAAATTGCAATTTAATTTCGACCTGATTCTATACGCGAAAATCCTCTCGAGGATTTCAACATTGTGACTTCAATTCTCAGTCAAACTTCCATCAGGATTTTTGCTAAATTTCCGATGAATCAGTACGCCTTAGAGTGTTCAGGTGATCTTATTAAAGATAACTTCCTTCTCTAGAACCCAACTTTTCCATCTGTGTGATAAGTTTGTGTACATAAGCTTGCCGAACCCAAGGCACGCAAAGAATAGCTCCAAGATTTGGTTTCCTGCTGTCCATAATTCTAAGGGATGGAGGTACTGTTTATGAGGGTACAGATTAAGAATGTAGGTAGCAAGTTTAACATGAGTTCCCCAAAAGGAGAAGGCAATTTGCTTGCGCAGTCATTGAGCCTAACATGTCAAGCAAAGGTGCTGATTTTCTTCTACGCTAAACCATCTTGCGCGGGTGTGGTGTATCTTGATATCTAAGTGCCAGGAATTGTCAGCTGTCTGATTATTCCCTTTTCATCACATAATTTCTTGAATTGTTCAGATAGATACTCGCGGCCTCGATCAGTTCTTAAGCATTTAATTTTCATATCTAACTGATTCTCAACCTCACTAATATAACGTCTAAAACAATCCAATGCTTCAGACTTATGGGAGATCAGATAAACATGACCGAAGCGCGTATGGTCATCTATAAATGTGATGAAGTAAAAAGCACTATGTCTTGCCCTCACACTCATTGGGCCACAAATGTCAGAATGGATCAATTGTAAAGGAAATTCTGCCCTAGAAGCTTTATTAAATGATTTTCGGGTTGCTTTTCCCGCTAAACAATGTTCACAAGTGGGTAGGTCGACTTTAGTGAGCGAGCTCAATAACCCGTCTCTAACCAATCTTGTCATTCTATCCTGCCCAATATGACCAAGACGTGCATGCTATTTAATTGAAACATTGTGATCATTCTCAACAGAAGATAGCAGGAAAAAAATATCACTATTATTAATATTATAATCAATGTCCAAAACCATAAAACCATTTGACATAAAACCTCTACCATAATAAATAGTTCCAAGATGAATCTTAACTACATCACTCTCAAAACAAAAAGAAAAGCCTAACTGTAGCATAGCAAGAATAGAAAACAAGTTCCGTTGAATTCCTGGAGCATAAAGTATACCATGTAGGTACAAAGTTCGACCACCTTGCATGATCAACTTGTATATGCCAACGCTTAACACATCGACACTTGAATCATTCCCCATGTATACTCTTTTGTTCCCAGCAGGCACGCGACGGTACTCGACGAATCCCATCGGATCCCTCGCTACGTGGTCTGTTGCTCCTGAGTCTACAATCCACACAGGGAGAGATTCAGCAACAAACGTATTAGAAGAAACAAAAGAGCGAGAATCGGGATAGAGTTGTACCTTCTTCGGCTCAGTGCAATCACGAGCGAAGTGTCCCAGCTGATTACAATTGAAACAAGTCATCTTTGACTTGTCTTTTTTGCCACCTCGTTTGCTTCTCTTTCTTTTAGTGCTCTTCGCGTTCTTAGGCACGGATCCGCTACGATTTTGAGCCCCAGTAGTCCTCTTTCGTTTGAACCCAGATGTCCTGCGAAAGTTTGACTCAGTAGCATTGGCAGTTGGAGTTTTAACAGCCTCAAGGCGCTCTTCCTCAAACTCCAAATGCCGCGCAACATCCTCAAAAGTTTTGATATTATCGTTATAGGTCAAATTTACTCGCATATGTTCCCACGAATTGGGAAGAGGTCGAATCGTAGCTTGGATCTGTTGCTCATCAGTCAAGGTGCCGCCAGCCGACTTTAACTCGTGAATCATGTTTGACATTATTCTAATGTGCTGCTTCATAGTCTGATCGGCACGCTTCTTATAACTGTCAACCCGCATAGTCAGACTGCGCAACCTTGTAGCCGAAGTTGCACCAAATTTTGCTTTGAGAGCCTCCCACATGTCATACGCAGTCGGATACTGCTCACACTCGCACAAGAGATCATTCTGCATACTGCTCAGCAACGTGATGCGAGCAATGAGATCCTTTTTAAGCCAATTATTATAGGCTTCCATATCTCGGCAAGCATGGGCACTGGTGCCCTCCGTGGGTTGGTCTATTTTATTACTCAGGTTTTCCAGAACCTCTTGCTCAGCGAGAACATATTGAATTTTATGGTGCCAAATATCATAATTGTCACCATCCAATTTCTCGCCCTGGTTTAAATCAGCAACAATTTGCTTGGAGGCCATTAAATCTCACTTTGTTCATGCAATGCGCAGAAAAGGATATTTTAAAATCAGTACACGATACATATATTTAATTTTGCCGCATTTCTAATTAAATAAATTAAAAAAAAGATCATACATGCGTAAAGAAAAATTTTGCTATGCTCGTAATCACATCACACACCATATGTCATAATTTTTAATTTATTTAATTAAGATGCACAAAAAATTAGGAGTAAAAAGCATATAATTTACTCTACCAAAGATCAAAGCTCCCACTAGGATAAACGCATGCATAAAATACATATGCCTAAAGTATTCATCTATATATACATCATAAAAGGATTATCACATTTTTAAATGTCATGCTAATTATTCTATATCATAAAAACATATTATCATCAACAAACACCCTTTTTTTATAATAAAAAATAAAAAAACCAAAAAAAAAACTGTAGGCCCCGAGGGCTGCAGCCTGCTCGCGGGGTGCAGGCGCTCGCGGCCCGGTCTATGCCGCTGGCCTGTTGGCCCGCGCTGGCCGGCTGTTAGCGAGCGCGGCCTTGCGTGCCCGAGTTGGCCCGCGCCTCCCGTGCGGCTAGCAGCGCCCGCATGCGCACATCGACAGCCAGTAGGGCGCCGACCGCGACGCGCCGGCGCCGTGGCTTTGCGGGCACCGGCCAGTGCGGCGCCTGTCAGCCCGCACTCGCGCACTGGTCGCGGCGCGTGCCCTGGCAGCCAGCAGGCCCACGCGTGTCGGTCGCGCGCTGCCCGCGCGGGGTGGTTGTCTCCCACCTGCGTGGCGCCGGCTCGGCTCGCGTGGCCGCCGCTAGTGCCCGCTCGCGCTAGGCTTGGCGGGCCGCTGGCCGACTACTGCGCCCACCAGCAGACTTGAGCGCGCGGCCCGCGGGCGCGGACCCGCACTCGCGGCCTGAATCGCGCGCGGCCGTTGCACCGAGCGCTCTGCTCGCAGGCCCGCCACCGTCAGAGTGGCTGGCGAGGCTGCGCAGCCCGTGGCTTGCGCGGCCACCGTGCCGGCCCACGCGTACGCGCGGCCCCGTGGCCTGCTTTGCATGCGCGGACCTGGTGGCCTCGTGGCCCGCGTCGGCCTCCTCGGACATGCGCGGACCGCGTGCTGGCGCCTGCGTGGCGGCCGCGTGGCGATGCGTGCCGACGGCTAACGCGTGGCTGGAGGCCCGTACAGTAAATAATTTTTTTTTAAGATAGTATAATCTTAAAAAAATTCTATAACTTTATGATATAGAAATCCAAATCATGCAAGAAGTATATCAATAGAAAGCTTTTGAAAAGCTCTTCCAAATCATGCAATTTTCACAATGGGATACGCATCACACATCAAACAAGCCACCCCCAAAGTTTCTATTTAGGGTTTCGTTTTTTCATAAAATACAAAACCAAAACAAATCAAACTTTGTAGATCTAATCTATAAGATAGGTGCTTTAAGATGTGCAGAAATCAAGCAAAAATATCCACTTCTGAAAAAACCGCCATTAACGCTGATATACATGCAAGATAAAATCCAAACTTTGATAGATTTAGTTTTTAACGCTTGTAATCTCGTTAGAACATGATTTAGGGCACGAAATCAACCAAAAATGGCTCTGATACCAATGTAGAACGCAGCGGAAGTATTCGTTCGTACCTTTTGCGGAAGCGATTCACGTTATAACGCCCGGATCGTCGAGGTTGATTCACGTGTCCTTTGATCGTCCTTGTCTAGATCTTCTCACGTTCCGAACTCGCGATGGATCGAACTACAAACGAGCACGATCACAAATCCACCGTTCAAGTTCCTCTTAGAATAATAGGTCAATGGAGGATGTGGTTTCTCTCTACTATTTTCTTATTCTCTCTCTTTTTTCGTTCGTTCGTTTTATGTGGGATCGCCCGTCTATTTATAAGGGATTCCAAAATCCTAATAGCGTTAGAGATAAGGCCAAATCGGATATTAATTGTAATCCTAATATGACTAGGATTTATCTCTAACTAACTTTCCAATTTGCAAGCGAAATTAATTCTAATCCAATTAGATAACATAACATCCGTCGGATCGAACCCGCTTATGGGCGTACCCGATTCGATTTAACCGAATGCCAACATATAGAAATCTCTACAAAAATTAAATAGAGAAGAGAGGAAGAAGACAAACCGAAGAACCTGATACGTTGCCGTGGAAGCAAAACACAAATAACTATATTGAAGAAAACAACTCATCACCGCACAAAACCTTCCGCGAGCGCTAATTAATTAGGACGACTCCTAGCTTCATTAGCCACAATGATTCCGGCCACTCTATTTATAAGTAATTATATAGAATCCTACTATGATTCGATTTCATCTTAATGATAATTTAAGTAACCAAATCTAATAATAGATATGATCAAATAATCTAATCCTAATTTAATTATTCATTAGCATTATCTCTAACATTCCCCCATATTGCTAATGTTCTTCACATCAATCTTCTTACGACAAAATATGAATTTCTAATGTTAGCGACTTTATGAAAATATTGGCCATCTGCTTCTTAGTTGCGCAGTGTATCAACTCGAGCCCTTCTCGTACTTTTTTGATCATCAACTGAACCTGTTCAATCACTGTTAAAACAATCAAAATAAAAATCGTTAGGGTTGGTATACCACAACCGGTGGTCTCTTGTTTCTTTCGAATATCTCAATATTCTTTTCGCCTTATATATCCACATAAATCCAATAACTTCTTTTTCTATAGGCGATTCAACAAATTCGTAGATATTAATTTTTCCTAACGCCGCAATTTCGTTATTCGTAGCCTTACACCAATCATTAGATGTTGTCGCATTCTCGAAGGTTTGTGATTCTCCACATTGTGATACATGCACTGTTCATTTATTTCATTAAGTAATCTTACTTTTCTTGGCATCGTCTCTGGAGAAGTTTTTAGTGAAATTCGCGGTGAAGCTTGTGGTGTTGTTTCTGTGCTTGATGTATTGTCACCATTGTTTTTATTTTTAGTTACAATTTCATTTTCGATCATCGAAAGTGCATTATCCTGCACTTTTGTGCTCTAATCCCAAGCTTTTTGTTCATCAAATACAGCATCATGACTTATGATTAAAGAGTTAGTAACAGGATTATAAAATCGATAGGCTTTACTTCTTTCGCGATATCCAACAAAAATACACCTTTGACTATTATCATCTAATTTTTGCCTATTTTGTGATGGGATATGAACAAAAGAGACTGATTCAAAAATTTTAAAATGTTTTACCTTCGGTTTCCAACCCGTCCGTGCTTCATAAGGTGTAATATTATCTAATGCCGAAGTTGGACTTCTATTGAGAATATATGCTGCAGTAGATATCGCTTCTGCCCAAAATTTGTTTGGGAGGTCTTTCGCTTTCAGCATGCTTTTTGCCATCTCCACTAGACTTCGTTTTTTGTGCTCTGCAACACCGTTTTGCTGAGATGTGTAACTGGTTGTCAATTGTCTGTAAATACCATTAGATTTACAAAAATTTTCAAACTTGTTAGAAATAAATTCTCCCCCTTGATCTGTACGGAGGGCCCTAATATAATAACCGGACTCATTCACGACCAAATTTTTAAATTTCTTAAAAGCATCAAAAGCTTCAGATTTATTTTTGATAAAATAAACCCAAATCATCTGGTTATAGTCATCCACGGAAACCACAAAATGGTAATTGCTGCTGAGCGACGGTGTCTGCATTGGCCTACAAACATCTGCATGTATAATTCTAATGGTTCTTTGGCTCTCCATTTACTATTTTTTGGAAAAGAGTTCCGGTGATGCTTTCATAGCACACAACTTTCACATACAGAATTATTATTATGCACCAAAGATAAACCATTAACCATATTCTTTTTATCCAACAAATCAAGCCCCTTAAAACTCAAGTGACCATATCTATAATGCTATAACCAATCATCATCTAACACTATTTTCATTGCAACATGAACAGGACAAACTTTATTTTCTGTCATTGAACCTTCAAAAAATAAATTTTTTTTTATTTTTATCTCCATAAATTGTGCACTCAGAATCTTTAAAAATAAGCGAATAACTTTCTTTCAAAAATTAACCCATAGTAAAAAGATTGGAATTCAGTCCAGAAACATACAATACATTATTTATTTTTTGAATTTCAGAAATATTTACCTTAATTGTACATCTTCCATGCACGTTATGGACATAGTCGTCACCCATTATCATGCAACCTTTAACTGATTTGTCCAAATTAATAATATTTTCTTCTTTTCTTGTCATGTGACTGCTACAACTACTATCGACATACTAAATATTGTTAGCAGTTTTTTTAATGATCAGCATGCAAAAAGTACATAAACAAAAGCGCTCGATATGGCCAAATTTTTTATAATAATAGCATTGAATATTTTTACGATTATAGGGCTGATCATTACCTCTGTAGGTTCTCTGATTTTGATTACCTAATCTTTCATCCACTACAATAAAAAGGCCTTTTAGCGGCAATTTAATAATGGCGATTGTCAAATGGCCGCTATTGCTATTATTTTATTACACCTTTAGTGGCAATTATTTTCAAATATATAGTTTTAGCCCACTAATATTTATATATTAAATATAATCCTAATCCAACCCCAACCTAACCCAACCTCAACCTAACCTAACCCAACCTCGCGCCCTCTCTCAACCCGCGCCCACTCCCCCCTCCTCTCTCGATCCAAGCTCCCTGTAATATACCGAAAATTCGGAAAATAAATATCGAACTTTAGTCAAATTGACCAAAGTGCGAGGACGGTACACTTCGGAAAGTCCGAAGGTGCTAAAATGATCGAAAGTGAGTTGTGGAAGGTTTTCGAGAGCTAAAGAATCAATTCTGCAAAACTGCAGATTTTTAGCTCTCGGGGACCGGTCCCTAAAGGGAGAGACCGGTCCCCGAACACGTATGAAATGAGACAGCCGAAAAATCGGCTAAGTCCTGGAAGGATAGCTCTCGGGAACCGGTCTCTGCCTGAGAGACCGGTCCCCCAGAGACCGGCGCTCCCATATAGGAGGAGACAGGTTGCACTGCCGCGCAGCAGCTCTGGCTTGCGCAGGGTGGACTTTCGGGAACCGGTCCCTGGCTCGGGGAGACCGGTCTCTGGCCTGCGCGGAATGCCAGTGCGGCAGTGTATTAAAGTGAAAGTTGAGGGGTTTATTAGCATTTTTGCAAACCATTGAGCTATGTTAGGGGGCTGAGGGGTTTTTCCTCTCATTCACTCCCTCTCACACCTTCCTCTCTTCTCTCTCTAGAAGACAAAGAAGAGAGAAGAAGAAAGAGAAGAAGAGTGAAGGAAAAAAGGAGAAGAAAGTGAAGAAGAAGATCAAGCGAGCAAAGGAGCCTCATCTTCTTCCTCTCTAGGGCAAGAAAGGAAAGCTTACAGGTAGCTTTGATCTATATTGTAGAAAAACCCTAGAATGAGTTTTGAATAACCTAGAATGAGTTTTAAAGGGATATTTGAAGAGTTTTGAAGCTTTCTTTTGCTTCTTTAGAGATCAAGTCCATGGTTGAGCTCAAGGTGAGCTTCAACCCACCTCTAATGGTGAAATCCAAACTAGGGTTTGGAGTGAGTTAAGAATGGTTCTTATGGACTAATTAGAGTGTAATGAGCTACTTTTGCTTCTCTTTGAGATCAAACCCTAGGTTTGATACATGTGTTGGGGCTAGGGCACCAAATTGGGGCTTTTGCTCATGAGGATTGCTAAGTGCAATTGACCCTCTAAAAACCTAATTTGGGGGTATTTCCGACGCGATGGTGCGCTCGGAATAGCATTTCGAAAAGTGTATGAAAGGTTATGGGCAAAATGGCCTATAAGGGTTCGTTTTGCCGCAGTAAAGAACGAAGCATCTAAAAAAATCCCAAGGAAAATCATCGGAGCACTTTGGAAGGCCTACGAGGGGGGTTGGTGCTTCTCAAACTCATTGAAATTTCTCTCTATGCCTAATGTGTCATTCTTTGAGCATATGTTATATGCATTGTTGCATGCATTTTAGGGTAAAGTAATGAAAGGAATGTAATGATGCATGATTGTGAGTACAACTTGCATAATGTGATGGTTAAGAACCTTATGAAAGTTAAAACCCTATAAGTATGCATGAGAGAAAAGTGAGCACCCAAAGTGGAGCAAAAGAACAGAGTGGCACAAGGACATAGATCGAGTGGCATATGAAAACTCGATAAAGAATTGAAATGACACTAGAGTTAGTGTGATGTAAGAATTAAATGATGTAAGAATGATAAATGACGAGTATAACTATAAAGTAAAGTGGCAATAAGAACAAGAATGCTAGAGTTAGCAAAAGTAAAAGAAATGCAAAAGAACAATGTGATTGCTAGAGTTAGCAAGAGTAATGAGAATGTAAAGAATGTGATTGCATGAGTTGCAACATAAAGTGACGTAAAGAACACTAGAGCTAGTGTAAAGTCAAGATTGAACTATAATCCTTTGAGTGAGTAAGGATATGATCATACTTGCTGTTGAGTTTCCGTGCTCGAGGGCGGTCGCTCCCCCTCGGGCGATGCGCTCCGGGATTATGCATCGGGTTGGAGTAGACCCGAAAGGACGGTCCTAGCTGGTGAGTACTGCGATGATGGACTTAGCGTGAGGCAATTAAAATACGGGTTAGCCTTAATGATTAAAGAGCAAAGAACAAAGAGTAAAGTTAAAGAATGAAAGAACTTGCATAATCTGCATATGTTTAATGTTGAGCATACTTCCTGCTTTTGTTCAGGCATATTAGCATCATGTTATTAGATTGGTTACCATATTTCAGCTTATCCTTTCTATTATGCCTGAGTTAGTCCTAGTGGGAAAGTCGGTGATATTGAGGCCGAACCCACTGGGAATTTTTTGTAGTTCTCACCCCACTATTTCCACAGAGCCGGGACCGAGCGACGCCGCGAGCGACGAGGGTAAAGGTATCGCGCCTTAGACAGAGGCCACCGATGTTTGGTTTCATTTTGTAGTAAAGTACCTTATGATCATCCTTTGTATTTGATGATTTAGCAAAGCAAGAAAGAATGTAAGCTTATTTGAGGTAAATGTGATGTAAGAAGAAATGATGAATTATGTAATGAAATGTAAAGAGTCTTAAATGTTAAGAAATGGATGCAATGTATATGATCTAAAATGAATCATATTACATGTTGAATGTTTAGTTTCTTTTCTTTCACTTATGGTGCTTATGCTTACCCTCGTGTAAGCCGTTTGTGTATGTTTCCGCTTAGTGCTTATCTCTATTGATGAAAAGGTACGTGTGATGAGCCTTGGCGGATAGGGGAAACTCTGTCCGTTCGGCGTCTGTTTGACGTGTCCGGTCGGGCCAAATTGGCATTGGTCTCGGGGCGTGACACTCCCCTTCCCCGTCCCCGTGGTGTCTCGGATCAAGTCCCCTCCCCCTCCCCCTCCTCCCTCCTCTCTCGATCCGAGCCCCCCTTCACCCTCCTCTCTCGATCCAAGCTGTGTCGCCATTATTGCGAGTTCTCTAAGCTCGGATCCCTATTGGCAGCGACGTGCGCGGGACCTTCAAGGTGCGGGTGAGCCTAGGGTTTGGTCACCTGACATGTTGGGTGTACGGGAGGTGCGACATCGACCTCTCGCCACCCCCCAGCACGAAGCACTGATTCTGATTCTAGGTTGGTTCTGTTTCTTCCTGCGATCTCATCTCCAATCACTCACTCTCTCTCTCATGATTCAAAGGTTTTTTATAATTCTTAGCACGAGCTGATTTTTTTTTTTTTTTAGGTTTCTTCAGCGATTTGTTTTTCAATGTTCGATAAATTTTTATTGCTCACATTTCGCGCATCCATATATTTGCGCATTATTTATCTTACATCTCGTATTTTCAAATTTATCGATTCATTTTTAATTTCCCGATAACTTGATTGTAGAACCTAATAAGAGATCCTCTAAACTAATCATAGTTTATTTATATTTAAACGCCGGTGTGGAGGATCAAACCTCCGAGGACCTTTTTGATCAGGGGCTAAGGACACTAATTAACCACTTATTCTTTTGTGTTTGCTTTGATGTTAAGGTACAATATTTATCGATGTTATAAAAGAGCTATATAATTCGTACGCATTCTACTCATCCAAAAGTTAATGGATTTTACTAATTTGTATGGTCTTGTTGGACCTTTTGTATCTTTTCCGAGCTTTAAATCATTCACATCTTGGGACAGCAAAATGTGTAGTTTACGCAATTCTGCGATCGATCTAAATGGTTGATTTAGTGTGGCTTTCTCTCTATCTGTAGAAGAATCAGAATTTGTTGGCCCTGTTTCCCTTTTGCGCAATGTGCTGTGTGGCGAAAGCATTGTACTGTATCATTTTTTTCTGAAACTGTAAGCCCAACTATATACTATTGTTGTGTGTGCGGGCGTACCCACGGCGTGCTCGTGCGCGTGTAGTTATTACGACGCATTTTCTGTATTGATTTTAAACAAATGTCTTCCGAAAGTGCAATTTCTTGTGTTTTCCAGCATCAAATCAGTTTTCAGTTGTGGGAAGGAAAGAAAACTACATCACAATATGAACTATTTTTCAACCCTGCTGTCTCGGTCAGGGTTTCAGTCTCCAATCCCGTTAATGTCGAATTATGTAGATAGATAATGCTTAAGAAGTGATTATTGTGGATCATATTATTTGTTACTTTGTGATTGAAAAACTAGTATAACATGTAAGTATTCGAGTGCAATGGCTTATTCAATCTCTATATCACTAGTTCATATCATTGTGTTTCTGTGGATCCAAATCAAAAGCACTAAATCCCGAAAGTTTGTCACTTTGCTTCTTGAGCCAAGCTCATTTGAAGAAACATGGTTTTCTTTCATGTTTCAGTCGGGACGGAAGGAGACAGTTTTAGATCTGGCAAAGTTTGTAGACAAGGGCATCCAAGTGAAGTTAACTGGTGTGAGACAAGGTTTGTATAATGTATTTAGATGTATTTCATGTTGTACTGGCATGTAGTTATCTCATAATAAGTTTTGACTTTTGTTACTCTTGCAATTTTTTTATGATTTAGTATTCACTGATTGTTTTCTTTTCGTACTATGTGAAAAGAGTACAAGTATGTAGCTCGGTATATATGTCAATAACTGATTAATTGGCAAGGTAATTATGCCTTTAGAGAGAGAAAGCTCTTCACACCACAAAGTGATATAATACCTCTATTCCTTGTGTTACAAAATGAACTTTGGTTTTGGGCATAGCTGTGTGAAAAGACAACGGTTTGGAATTTTGCATGTGTGTTATTACATGTGTTTTCCTTAGAAGACCAATAATCAATGATTGTTGTGCCACTGAGGATGGTTTATAATGACTTAAAATTATTTTGAAAATTATTTTAATGACTTAAAATAATGACTTAAAATTATTTTGAAATTGTTCGTAGAGTCGGTTTACATTGCTTAACTAGAACTTAATATGATTGTTTGCATCAGTTTATGGATAACATTTTCAGCCATTACTAATGAATTAATGCTCTAGTAAAATTATGTTATTTGTTCAAAATGAAATCCCATACAGATCTGGAATATTTGGTTAAGAGTTTTCGGCTTTTTGTGCTTTGTAATTTAGCATCAGTCTATAAGCAACTGTATATATTCTTGTAGGATGTTTTTATAGTGTGTGTTTAATTTAGCTATTTTGATACTCTTTTTTAGTGTTTTCTTATGGATAGTAACAAGGCAAAGAGATGGATAGACTATAGCAGAGTGAGTAAAGAATATTTGGATGGAGTAGAGGCCTTTCTTAATTTTGCATTTGAAAATAATCCCGTTGAGGGAAAAATTCCGTGCCCTTGTCAAAAATGTGTGCTTTACTACCACCAAATTCGGGCTGACGCATTCAATCATCTTGTGGTCAATGGAATTATGCTAGGATATGATTCGTTGTTTTATCACGGAGAAACAACATCATCGTTAAGTCCTTCACATGGAGTTCATTTAGAATAGAAGAACTATAAAAGTTTTGATATGGTAGGAATGTTACATGATGCTTTTGGAGTACACAATCTAGCAACAGATATAGACATAGATTGTGGGGACTCTGCAAAGCCAAATGTAGATGATTTTGGTATAGAACAACCAGCAGAGCAGTTTTCTTCAGAATGGGAGAAGTTCAAAGAGTTGCTAAGAGATGCCGACGAAGAATTATATCCAGGATGCCGTAAATTTTCTAAGTTGTCCTTTATATTGCATCTTTATAACATAAAGTGTCATTTTGGATGGTCAAATGAGTCAGTCGGCGTATTGCTTAAACTTTTAATCGATGTGTTTCCTGAGGGTGCAAAGTTGTCGAGTTCTTTTAATGAAGCAAAGAAGATTATCGAAGGATTAGGGATGAAGTATAAAAAAATTCATGCTTGCCGTAATGATTGCATGTTATTTTGGAAAGAAAAGGAGAATGATGATTTTTGTTCAATTTGCGAAACTTCTTGATGAAAAAATGATGAAAAAAGTACCCTCAATGATGCACCAATTTTGAAGAAAAAAAAAGAAAAAGAATCAGGCGAAGGTGTTGAGGCATTTTCCTATAAAACCAAGGCTTCAGTGGCTGTTTATGTCATCTAAAACATCATATTTCATGACCTGGCATGAGAGAGGTCGAATTAAGGATGGCATTTTGAGGCATCCAGCTAACTCTGAAGCATGGAAGGATTTTGATTCTCGTAATCCTGAGTTTGCCGTTGACCCTCGTAATGTTAGATTGGGATTAGCGACTGATGGCTTTAATCCATATGGGACGATGCGTAGTAACTATAGTATATGGCCTGTTATTTTAATCCCGTATAACTTTCCACCGTGGTTGTGCATGAAGAAACCGAACTTCATCCTTTCTTTGCTTATTCCTGGCCCAAGAGGACCTGGAAATGACATCGATGTGTATTTGCAGCCTCTTATAGAGGAGTTGATTGAACTATAGGAAGTAGGTGTGGAAACTTACAATGTCTCGAGCAAAGAGATTTTCCAAATGCATGCTACAATTATGTGGACTATAAATGACTTTCCAGCCTATGGGAATTTATCTGGTTGGTCCACTTATGGTTCTTTCGCATGTTCGTCTTGTAACGTGGAAACTTGTTCTAAATGCTTAATAAATGGTAAGAAGTTCTGCTATATGGGTCATCGGCGTTTCTTAGATTCTAATCATAAATATAGATATGATCAAAGCTCTTTTGATGGAACTGAAGAATTAAGATCACCACCTCTTCCGCTATCTGGTTCACAAGTGTTGGATCAAGTAAATAGTCTTCAGTTCACTTTTGGTAAGATGAATAAGAATTTTAGTGGCGGTCGTAAAAAAAACATAGAGAAAGAAAAGCATTTTTTTCAGACTTTCTTATTGGGAGTACAATTTAATGCGTCATAATCTTGATGTTATGCATATAGAAAAAAATGTAAACGACAATATCGTTAATACTTTGCTTAATGATGAGAAAAAGTCTAAGGGCAACTTAAGTGCTCATCGTGATTTGGAAGAGATGATGATAAGGGAAGAGCTTTGGCCTCGGGAACAATCCTCAGGAAGAATATACTTGCCTCCTGCTTGTTTTACTATGGATCGAGAAGAGAGAAAAATATTTTGTGAAGTTTTAGAACATGTGAAATTTCCAGATGGATATGCATCAAATGTTTCACGATGTGTTCTTAAGAAACGTAAATTATCTGGACTCAAGAGCCACAACTGCCATGTTATAATGCAAGAACTTCTTTGTAACACACTGGACCTGTGCAAATTGCGAGGTTCGAGTGTTTGGTTTGAGTTCCGAGCTTTTCCACACCTTGTGGAGGGTCGTAGACGGTGTTCCGACCCATAGTTTGAAATTCTGGATTTTGGCTAAGTCCTGAGAGTTTCACTCTCGGGGACCGGTCCCTGGTGGGAGAGACCGGTCCCTCGTAGCTACAGTTGCGGCAGACTTTGAGGCAACCGGTCCCTGGCCAGAGAGACCGGTTCCCGAACGTTGGTTTGGCGGGAAGGTCCTGAGGGACCGGTCCCATGTGGGGAGAGACCGGTCCCTCCACCCGAAAACTGCCCAGTCAGGGCAGTGCACAGGTTGCAAAGTTGAGGGGTTTTTCTGCATTTGTTACATCTCTTAGTGTTGTAGAGGGGGCAGGGCTCTCTCCCTCTCTCATTTCTCTCACTCCTTCTCATCTCCTTCTCTCTTTCTCTCTCAAGAAGAAGAAGAAGAAGAAGAAGAAGAGGAAGTGGATCAAGCTTGGACGCCTTTGGACATCTTCCTCTCCCTCTCTTCCCACCTTGTTGATGCTTGAGGGCTTGGACTTGGAGCTTGCTAGAGAGGAGATCATCACTATTGGAGCTTGGTTAGGACTTCTAAGAAGGTTAGTTGCTCATTTCTCCCCTTTAGACCTAGTTTTGTTGGTTTTTGGAAGATGAAACCCTAGAATGGGAAATCTAGGGTTTATTTGGGGCTTTCTGATTTGGAGCTTTTGGAGCTAATCTAATTGGATTAGAACCTTGGTTAAGGTTGCTTTGGAAGGGGTTTAACTTTCATTTGAGCTTTGGAGAGGGATTTCTACACTATAGGTGAGAGTTTAGCCCTCTATGCCTAGATGGTTATTGATTGAGCTAGTAGTTGTTCGTTTACTTCTTGTAGCTCACTTTTTGATGCTTCTAGGGTGCTAGGAGCTTAGTGGACATCTTCGTTGGAGCAAACGAAGGGTTGTGCGAAGTTCGATGGGTTTGACGTAGCCTAAAATATGAGAAATTCTCATATTTGATGATTTATGTGTCGTACGGTGGAAATTCATGCATTTTCATGTTTAGATATATTTATTGTGAATTTTAGAATGCTTAACATGCCTATGCTATCTGTAATGAACTTTCGGACCTCTATGTAGTAGAGAGTTTGCATGTGGCGATTATGTTGCATTTAGCATTCTTGTGTGGGACTTGGGACCATGATTCTTATAGTGAAAATGAGCATTACTTGCATGCATTTAAATCTATGCCTAATTAACACAAGGGAATTTAGTAAGCCATAAAGAGGCTTGGGGACTTGTACTATTTGAGAATGATTGGGCTAATGTCATAAAGGGACATTGAGCTCGGGCTATAAATGAACCTGGTATTAATGTCATAAATGGAGCATAGAATATGAAATGTGCTTAACTTATAGCAAGGCTTAAGTGCCATAAAGAGGCACTAAGCATTGTGAGTGTTGGGACATCACATTGAGACATAGAATTAGACCGTTGGGTTATTAGTGACTATTATCATGTGAGAGACATGAGGATTGGATACTTGAGACGATGACTCGCTTGCTTGCCATTTGTGCTCATTCGCATATGCTTGTGAGGGTCGCTCCCTACAAGCCGGCACTCCGGAGTTGGCCTACGCGACTTATGCTCGCTCGTGCGGTATCGAGGAACCTACGGGGTCGGGAGGGATAGACTCATTTCCAGAGTGGGAATGTTGGAGTTACCGCTGACACTTAGGCGGCACAAGCTGGACTACCCTCGTGTAGGTCCTAGAGCAAGATTGAACTTTGTCACCAAATCCTAAAATGTGAATCACTATTAGATAGATCATAGTAGCTGGGTTACTTGACATGTTTATAGAGTGGCTTTGAGACATTGGGACATGCAGTATACTTGATAGTTTTACTCGTTGCATCATAGTATACTTGGTTGCCATGAAGTACATGTTCATCTTACTTTAGTATATTCAATCATGATAGCATTGATACACATCATGTTTACTTGTGGCTTAGTAGTATAGCATTTGTTACATGCTTTCAATTCAGCCGTTTACTTTTGTTTCCTCTTTTATGCTTATCTTATTTTGGGCCTAGTGGTGCATTGCACTGAGGTCAGTAGTTGCCCACTGGAAACTATAAATTATAGTTCTCACGCCCCCTGTTTCGTGTTTTCATGTCAGCGCCTTCCGCGCCGGGGGAGGCCAGGGACCGAGGAAAGGGTATAGCCTCGGGCTAGCGAGCTTTTGACGAGGGATTTTTGATAGGTGGTCTACCTCTCGATGTTTTTATTTTGAAGAGGTTGAGAGTTGTACCCATGTATAGAGACCACCCCTTTTGTGTACTTCTTGAGATAGTTACTGTATCACTTTATGTTTCACTTTAGTTGAGTAGTTATTTTCTTTCACTTCTATTGTTAGTAGTAGTAGATGCTATACTTGCTTTGATATCGTTAGTTATTGTTTATTCTTATCTTTCATGTCTCTTTGTTGTAGGCGCCTTATATGTGCAAGCATATGGTAGGTCTGGGCACGCACCGGGCAGGGCCTTGCCGGTTCTGGGGCGTGACAGATTAATTTGGTATCAGAGCCTAGGGTTGTGTCTTAGAGGACCTAGTAAACTTTATGTCGGTTGGACTATAGGAAATAGGCTCGTGAGAGATGAGGTTTAATTGGTTTGTAGGCGAAAGTATCTTAATTGGGTATCTTGATAACTCCAGAAAGAGTTGGAGTTTGATTGAAGTATATGGTTTCTAACCTCGCGGAGGGTTACGTTGGCGGCCGACAACGTAACATCGGGGGTTAGTAGTGAAAAATACTTCCTTACTTTCACATGATTTGGGGTTTAGGTTACCTTGAGTGGGGTTGCGATAACGCGGGTTGCTAACTTGCGCTTTTATGTTTTGTAGTGACGATGCCGATTACACGCTCTCAATCTGCTGGAGCGGATGATGCGGCACACCTTGAGGAGGTTGAGACCTCCGCTACTTTTGGATCTAGTGAGGTCCGCGACTTGAGGTCCCAACTTGCGGTCCTCACTGATCTTGTGGCGTAGCAGACGGCGGCCGCTCAGCGACAGGCCGAGGTGGCACAGCGGCAGGAGGCGCGAATGAAGCACCTGGAGGATCTTTTCCTCCAGCAGGCGGTGGCTTCTAGGGAGACTCGGATTCCTACACCACCTGTACCTGTGGAGGTGGTCGCGCCTAGGGTGTCGTCCCCTGCACACGACACTTCTCGGACGGCACCTGCGGCGGCACCTCGGGTGGAGGTTGCGGCGGCACCACCAGCTCAGATGCCTATGGCGGGGGCAGCATTCCCCGTGATGGTAGAGGGAGCTGAGCGAGATCGGCTCATGGATCGCCTCAGCGAGTTTAGGAGGTGTAACCCCAAGATCTTCGATGGAGAGAAAGTCGACCACTGGGTAGTAGAGAAGTGGTTGATGCATATGGAGAAGCTCTTCCGCGACACCTTCGTGGAGGAGAGGGACAAAGTTTGGCTCGCCACATACCATCTGGACGGCGAGGCCTACCGTTGGTGGTTGGATATCCAGGACAACCCGAACACTGATTTGGCAGTGATCTCGTGGAAGAAGTTCAAGGAGCTTCTACTGGCGCACTACTTTCCGACCACCATCAAGAGAAAGTTGTAGCAAGATTTGCGCAGCTTGCGCCAGGAGGATCGGACCGTGGCCGAGTATGAGAGGGAGTTCTCTCGGCTACTCCACTATGTACCCTTTGTTGTGCGGGATGATAAGGACAAGGCCCGCATTTTCGAGCATGGATTGCCTTCGATTTTTTGGTTGGTACAGTCCTCCAACCTTCAGACTTATCGTGAGGTGGTGAACCGCGCTCTCATCGTGGAGAGCGGCGCGATGGAGTTGCAGGAGCGTCAAGAGGGCTTGGATAAAGGGAAGGGCAAGAGGCCTGCGACTGAGGGTGCGAGCCAGACGCACTCACGGAGGCTACTGAGGCACCCAAGGAGCCGGAGCCAGTCGCAGGGACGTGGCTCATCTACTCAGCGAGGAGAACCTGATCGTCGCCAGGCTCCGCGCTGCATGATCTGCGGTGGTCCTCATTTTCCACGGCAGTGTTCACACAGCCGGGGCAGGTGCTACTTGTGTGGTCAGGAGGGCCACTTCTGTTCGGACTGCCTGAGGGGTCCATCGCCAGCGCCATCATCGGCATCTGCACCAACTTCACCAGGTCCCAGCCAGGGGACACTTTTTGCTCACCACCAGTTCGGGCGACCACCTGCACCGAGGCAGACGGAGGGGTCACGACAGGCTCCGAGCGGGCGCATATATGAGGCCCAGACGGAGGAGGCGGTAGCAGCTGAGAATGTGGTTGTAGGTATCATTTTACTTTATGGTATTCGAGTACGAGCATTATTTGATACCAGTGCATCGCATTCATTTGTAGACCGGCTGTTTGCCGAGTTGCATAGCATCCCCCTTGTTTCTTTGTTGCACACGGGACGTGTTGTTGTTCCCGACCACTCCTTGGACATTAGAGAGATTTGCCCCAGTTGCACTGTCCGAGTAGGGGATTGGATCATGCCTGCGGATTTATTGGCTTTGCGCAAGCTTGGAGAGTTTGACGTGGTTTTGGGCATGGATTGGCTGACCAAGTACTACACTACTATTGATTACAAGAATCGAACGATGACGTTTAGAGAGCCGGGGCAGGTGGAGATTGTGTACCAAGGATGCCAGAGTTCGCTGTTTGCGATGACGATTAGCTCCTCTCGAGCTAGACAGTTGATCAGCAGAGGCTGCGTAGCCTATTTGGCTACTGTTGTGTTGCGGGGTGAAACCGACGCCCCTAGGATTGAGGACATCCCCGTCGTGTGGGAGTTTGGAGATGTGTTTACAGCAGAGCTACCAGGCATGCTACCAAATAGGGAGATTGAGTTTGTTGTAGATCTCGTTCCCGGGACTATGCCAATCTCAAAAGCGCCCTATAGGATGGCACCAGCGAAATTGAAGGAGCTGAAGCCACAGTTGCAAGACCTCTTGGATAAGGATTTTGTGCGACCGAGTGTGTCACCGTGGGGAGCACCGGTCCTATTTGTCAAGAAGAAGGACGAATCACTTTGCTTGTGTGTGGACTATCGTGAACTTAATAAAGTCACGATCAAGAACAAGTATCCGTTACTAAGGATCGATGATCTATTTGATCAACTCCAAGGATCGAGCGTGTACTCGAAGATTGACTTGTAGTCGGGATACCACCAGTTGAAGATTGCGCCTGAGGATGTATCGAAGATGGCTTTTCGAATACGGTATGGACATTACGAGTTCATCGTTATGCCGTTCGGGCTTACTAATGCCCCGGCAGCTTTTATGGATCTAATGAACCGTGTGTTTAAGCCTTACCTAGACAGGTTCGTTGTGGTGTTTATCGACGATATTTTGGTCTATTCCCGAAGTGATGTGGATCACGAGGAACACTTGAGACTTGTACTTCAAGTGCTTCGGGAAAGGAAGCTCTATGCCAAATTAAAAAAGTGTGAGTTTTGTCTTAGAGAGGTGGCGTTTTTGGGCCATTTGAATTCCGGATCGGGTATAGCCGTAGATCCGAGAAAAATTGAAGCTATCAAGGATTGGCCGAGGCCGACGAGTGTTACCGAGATACAGAGCTTTATTGGTTTGGCCGGCTAGTACCGACGGTTTGTTGAGGGATTTGCTAAGTTTTCTACTCCCCTCACGAGGCTCACGTATAAAGGCACCAAGTTTATTTGGAATGATGCGTGCGAAAGGAGCTTCCAAGAGTTGAAGCAGAAATTGACGACCGCCCCGATCCTAACCTTGCCAGTTGCTGGGGCAGGGTATGTGATTTATAGCGATGCTTCTTTTAATGGTTTGAGCTGCGTTTTGATGCAGGACGGGAAGGTGATCGCGTATGCATCTCGCCAATTGAAGGATTAGGAAAGGAACTACTCTACTCACGACTTAGAATTGGCGACCGTAGTCTTTGCATTGAAGCTATGGCGCCACTATCTGTGCGGCAAGCGATGCAAAGTATATACGGATCACAAGAGCTTAAAGTACTTATTCACTCAGAAAGAGTTGAACTTGAGGCAGCGCCGATGGTTGGAGTTCCTCAAAGATTATGTGTCACGCCCCAATCCCCGCCAATTTGGTCGGGTTCGGGTCACGTCAACAGACGCCGAACGGACAGAGCCTCCCCTATCCGCCCAAGGCTCTAACAACATGTATAAATAGGCAATCAACAAGAGATTTGCATATATAATACAAGGCTTGCACGAGGGCAAGCAACAACGAAAGCGAAAGCTCTAAGCTAATTAAGCAACATACATGATATTTGATTAGCATTTAAACCAAATTCAAGTAAATCTATTACATTCTTGCATCATATCTTTTTACATTTAGTCATCCACCAAATATATGATTGTTTACGCTTTACATTCCTAAATCAACAGAATAAAGTTGATACATGTATAACAAAAGGAATGACTACAAAATGTATAAAGTCCCGGTGGCGGCTACCTACGGCGCCAAACCCTTGCCTCGGTCCTCCGCCGCCCCGCTCGTGCCAGGACCTGTAGGGTTAGTGGTGTGAGAACTAAACAAAGTTCCCAGTGGGCTCGGCATCCGACCTCGTCGACTTACCCACTAGGTCCATCCAGGTATAAGTATTACAAAGGAAAGAGAGGTAACCAATACTAATGCATCTAATACCATGCCTGCAAAAGAATGTCAGTGGATACATATATTCGACGCAATAATAGAAAATGCAATTATGCTCAAATCTCAAGAAGCTTTGGCTCTTACCCAATCTTACCGGTTAACCTTGTTAACCCCAATAACTCACCACTCAAAATCCCTTAATAGCGGGGGACTCGAACCTCCCTAGGGACCGTCATCTGGGGGGACTTTTCCACGCCCAGTGGTGACCAACTCCGGAGCGCACCGCTCGAGGGGGAGCGACCTCCCTCAAGCCAAGACGTAATGTGAGTATCGATCTAATCCTCAACTTGAGGATTCATAGCCACTAGTCACAATGCCAATGTTACGATAGGTCTCTACCTATTCATTCTTGCCACTCTCAAGGCTTTACCTTTGACGATGTCATAATTGGTTAAACTATATTTAGCGGTTCATCTCTCAATGCAAATCTTGTTTCTATGTCAATGTCACCCTTGTTTTCTATTGTTCAAGTCCAATCTCACATTCACACAACTTGAGGGTCCAATCACACATGTCCATTTTGGTTCTATCATCCTCTATGTTGAACTACGTTAGAAGTATATAAATGAAGTCAAACCAAGTTCCATATGTAACTACCCTACTATGCATGAATGGGTATATATAAACATATATGCTCCAAAATAGAGAAAACAGACATAGAAGGGAATCCAACGATTCCGGCGTGCACCCCCCACTTCTAATAATCGTGTAGGTGTAGTATATGACGACTCCCGGATTTTACGAATGCCGCATCCGCGCCCTACAATCAAAACGGTGCCATATCAGGCCTTTTGTACATGAACTATACTCTAACATTTTCGTAATGTTAAACAGAGTTGCCCAACGTATTTAGGGCACCCCCAATTAGGTTTCCACGGGGTCAATTTGTCCCCGAACAATCCTAGGGCAAAAGCCCCAAATTCAAGCCCTAATATTGTCATTTAGGGTTTTCCCATGAATCGATCCCAACCTTAAGCAAACAATAGCTTAGGATCAACTAAGAAGCACTCTAATAAGGTTTCTACCTTTGGTACCAACCCTAGGGCTTCTATGGCAAACTCTACCCAACAACCATGAGAGCACTTGAGCTCTCATGGGTTCCATGGAGTTCAAGGCCTATAGAAGACTCCCAAGGCCAAGAACAACCCAAAGCTCTAAAACTTAGGGATCAAAACCAAGCCCTAGACTCATTTCTACCAAAAACTCACCTTAGCCCAAGCTCCTCGAAGTCCTTCTTGTAGGAGAGCTTGTAGAACCCACCAAAGCCTCCAAATCCTCCTTCCCTTCACTTCTTCTTCTTCTTCTTCAAGCCCTAGAGCAAGGGTTCTAGAGAGAGAAAGAGAAGAAATGGGTGATAAGGGTGAAAATGGCTGTGGAAGAGAGAGGATGGGCCATATATGGTGTTGTAACAATTGCACTTAAGCCCCTCCATTTGTTTCCCCTGATCTGCCCAGACTGGGCATTTTTCGCCTTCGGAGACCGGTCTCCCCGACCAGGGACCAGTTCCCGAACGTGGGTGTTCCAGGACTTAGCCAAATTTTCGAGTTTTTCGGCTGTTGCGCAGCGAGGGACCGGTCTGCCTGTCAGGGACCGGTCTCCCGAGGACCGGTCTCACCACCAGGGACCGGATGCCTCAGGACTTCCTGGCAGGCTACGCGCACGGGGACCGGTCTCTCCTTCAAGGACCGGTCCCCGAGAGCTCAAAATCTGGGACTTGGCCAGATTTTCAGATTTGCTCTCCGGGTCCCTTTTTGCTCCGTTTATGAACTCTAATGCACTTAGGGTCCATTCTAACTCGTTCAATTCCGCGTTCCGCTCGTTTTGACGGAACTCGGCACGATTTACGAGGGATGTGGTATGTTACATTCTCCACCCCTAAAATTCAGTTTCGTCCGCGAAACTACTAAGATTGGAATTTAAATTTCTTACCTCACTTCGGATCCTCGAAGAGGTGAGGATAACGCTCCCTCATTTCGTTTTCGTGCTCCCACGTTTCTTCACGGTCATCGTGTTCGCACCAATGAACTTTAACATACGGGATTTCGGGGTTCCGAAACTTTCGCACCTCCCGATCGGCAACATACGCCGGGAATTCCTCATATGTCATATCCCCTTGAAGCTCTATCGGTATATACGAGAGAATATGATCTGGGTCGTACACATACTTGCGGAGTTGGGATACATGGAATACATCATGTACTCCCGCGAGTCTCGGTGGTAATGCCAACTTGTAGGCCACCGTACCAACTCGTTCCAAAATCTCGAAGGGTCCGATATAGCGGGGACTTAATTTCCCGCGAACACCGAACCGCTTAACTCCTCGCATCGGCGATACCTTTAGAAATACGCGGTCTCCTACCGCGAACTCAATGTCCTTTCGCCGCTTGTCGGCATAACTCTTGTGCCGTGATTGCGCCGTCGCCAACCTTTGTCGGGCAAGGCGGACTTTCTCCTTCGCCTCTCACACCACGTCGGGGCCAAGAACCATTTTCTCGCCCACGTCGCTCTAATGTATTGGCGAGCGACACTTCCTTCCGTAAAGGGCCTCGAATGGCGCCATCGCAATACTTTCTTGGTAGCTATTAGTTGTATCAAGTCCGCCATCGTAATGATCATAATGGCCATCCCGCCCACTTATAACAAGCACAACGAACGCTCGAAGCATGTCTGCAGTATTTGAATTGTCCCTCGACTGACCGTCACTTTGATGATGAATGCTTGGCTAAAATCGAGCCGTGTGCCCAAGTAACTTGCAAGCTTTTTCAAAAATAGAGATTGAAGCCTAGAGTCCGATCCGATACAATAGTATACGACCCTGAAGCCACCACTCGTCAACATAGACTTAGCTAATTTCCCTCCCGCCGCAAGTATGATGATCGGCAAAAAAGTGTGACCGAATGTTAACCGTCCACAACTACCACATTCGCATCGTGTGCACTTGTGATCTAGGCAGCCCGTCCCCCCCCCACATAAATCATTGCGAATTCTTTCCATTTCCACACGGGTAATTGTAGATTTTGTAACTTCCCGTCGAAATGCGTTCTGCCTTAATTGGGCACGTGAGGCACTGCGCCACGAACTTCCGCGATGTATCTTTCTTCATGCCGCGCACACCCATAATTAATTTCAAGTCTCGATACATTTTTGGTGGCTGCCGGTGTTATACCTTGTAGGGGTTATGCGCTTTACATAAAATCGCGCTTCCTGACAAGGTCCTCGTCTGGGTACGCACCAAAGATCTACGATATCGTAAGTGTCGTGTTCCAATCCGAAATCATGCGCGATTACCTGTCTCAACTTTCCGACCTTTTGGGTCATAACCACCCCCCCGAGCGCTTGTAGCTCCTTTGATCTCTCTCCAAGCAATCGTCTGCACAATCCAGGTGCAAGTGTCGCCACCCGCCGGCACAGACCTCTCAGGCCAAACCGTTGCATCTCCTTTGCAACGCCGGTTGGGGCGTAACTTATGCTCGCCAAATTTTTCGCGCGACTCTACTTAGAGACATCGCAACGACGTTGCTCCGGGGTGGTAGATGTAAATCAACACTGACTTTGCAAATGGCGAGGCTCGAGTGTTTGATTATTTGAGCTTTTCCAACACTCGTGGAGGTTGAAATTATTCGACCAAAAAGTTCGAAAACTGAATTCTGTGGACAAGTCCTGAGAGTTTTCACTGCTGGGCGAGCGGTCCCTGAAACGGATAGACCGTCCCCCAGTGAGCAGTGTGAGGCAGCCTGAGCAACCGGCCTGGCAGGCGAAGACACGTACCCGAACACGCGTTCGCAGTGAGAGACCGCCCGCGCTGGAGGCCGGTACGGTCTGCGTGTCATCAACGCTGGTTTTCGGTCGAGCGAGAACGCGGTCCTGCTGGAGAGCCGGTCCCTTTTCTCTGGGCGAAAACTGCCCAGTTCGGGCTGATGCAATTTTGGATTTTTGAGGGGCCTCACTGGATTTTGTTACATTAGATGGGCTTATTAGCCATTTCCCCCTCTTCCCTCTCTCATTCTCTCATTCTCTCCCTCTCCCTACATTTTCTAGAGAGAGAAGAAGAAGAAGAAGGAGGAGAAGGAGAAGAAGAGGAGCTAGCTTGAGGGAGCTTGGAGCTCAACCCCTTTCCCTCTTTCCCACCTTTGCAAGGCTTGGAGCTTGCTTGTAGGGCTTGGTGGTGGACCAAACTTCAACCCTAGGGCATTTTGGGCTTGGATCGAAGCTTCCAAAGGGTTAGTATCATATTTCCCTCCTCTAGATTCTTGTTTTGTGGTTTTTGGGAGATGAAACCCTAGAATGAGATTTAGGGCTTATTTTTGGGGCTTTTTGATCTAGGGCTTTTGGGGCTAGATCGATTGGTTTAGAACCTTCCTAAGGCTTGGATTAGAAGGGTTCTAGCTCTCTTTTGGAGCTTAGGAGAAGATTTCTCCTCTTGAGGTGAGTTTTGGCCCTTTTTGCTTCTAGGTTAATGTTTGAGTTCTTGGATGGTTGTAATGCCCTCGTATCTCTTCGCTGATTACTTTTAGGGTATTTTGAGACTCGGGGACGACTTGATTCGGCGAGACGAGGCTCTACGCGACGGTTCGGTGGGTTTGACCTAGCCACACAATGAGAAATTCTCATTTGTGCTTAATTAAGTGTGGTCAAATGAAAAAGCATGCTTATTCTGGTTATATGTATTTGTTGTGAATTTTAGAATGCTTAAAAGGCCTATGTTATATATGATGAAATTTTGGACCTCTATGTAGTAGAGAGTAGCTCATTAGGCCATAGTTGCATTTGGCATTCTATATGAGACGTGGTATCATGCTTCTATAGTATAAATAAGTTCGGATTCATGCATTTAAACCTAAGTTTATTTGTGACATGAAAATTGACAAGATTGTCATTTAGAAGCTATGTGCATTAGAGAGCTAATGTCATCAAGCGGCATTGAGCTCGGGACATGTGAGAACCTAGTGGATAGGGCCATCGAGGGACTTGGGATATATGTTGGTCACCAAATTGCCTAAGTGTCATCAAGGGGCACTAGGCGTAGCAAATGTTGAAACTTCACATTATGACTTGGAACTAGACCTTCGGGATGCTAGCGACTATACCATGTGAGAGACATGAGGATTGGGTACTTGAGACAGTGACTTTGCTTGTTTGCCATTTGTGCTCATTCGCACATGCTTGTGAGGGTCGCTCCCCACAAGCCGGCACTCCGGAGTTGGCCTACGCGACTTTTGTTCGCTCGTGCGGTATTGAGAAGCCTACGGGGTCGAGTGGGACAGACACATTCCAAGAGTAGGGATGTTGGGCTACCACAGGCACTTAGGCGGCACAAGCTGGACTACCTTGGGTAGGTCCCTAATTGGAAATGGAAATCGACACGGTTTGATAATGAACAATCACTACTAGATAGGCTTAGTAGTTGGATTACATTTACATGCTTTTAGCATAGTGTGAGATATGTAGTATACTTGGTTGCCATGATAGAACTTCTACATCATGCATTGATCAAGGTTAACAACATTGAACTAGTGCCATTGGACTGAATTGTAATGATAGATAGATGTACACTTTGGTTGACATCATGCTTACTTGTGACACAGTAGTCTAGCATTTCAGTTATGCTTTCTTTCAGCAGTCTATTTACATGCTCCTTATTTATTATTATTATTATCGTTGCTTACCCTTGTTTTTGGGGCCTAGTGGAGCATGAGCTGAGGTCAGTAATTGCCCACTGGGAACTATAAATTATAGTTCTCACGCCCTCTTTTTCTCGATGTTTTTCAGAGCCTTCTGTTCAGGGTGAGGCCAGGGAGCGCGGAAAGGGTATCGCCTCGGGCTAGCGCGCTTACCGAGGGATCGTTCGATAGGTGGTCTACCTCTCGTGTTTTCTTTTTGTGAGAGGTTGAGAGTTGTACCCGTATATGTATAGAGACCACCATTTTTGTACTAGAGACAGTTATTGTACTACTTGTGGTTATCTTTGTTTGACTAGCTTTATTTCTTTACTTTGGTGTAGATGATAGAACTTTACTTGCTCTGATATCATTAGTTGCTAGTTATTTCACTTCTTTTACTTGTTCTATTTCTTGCTCTTACTTCCGCTTTTGTTGTAGACGCCTTATATGTGTTGACATATGGCGGGTCTGGGCACGCTACCGGGAGGGCCTCCGCCGGTCCCGGGGCGTGACAGTAGAGGATCGTAACATCATAATCCTTAAGCAACTCTAACCACCGCTGCTGTCGCAAGTTTAGCTCCTTTTGGGTGAACAAGTATTTGAGACTCTTATGATCAGTGTAAATCTCACAATGTTCCCCATACAAGTAATGCCTCCACAGTTTTAGCGCGAATATAACCGCCGCTAGCTCAAGGTCGTGAGTCGGGTAGTTCTTTTCATAATTCTTCAGTTTGCGCGAAGCATAAGCTATGACTCGGCCGTTTTGCATCAAGACACACCCGAGTCCCACATACGAGGCATCGCTGTACACGACATAGCTTTCTCCCGGCGTCGGCAAGGCAAGCACCGGAGTAGATGTTAATCTTGTCTTTAGCTCTTCAAAGCTCCGCCCACACTCGGGGCTCCAAACATACTTTACCCTTTTGTGCGTAAGGCGCGTTAGTGGAGTCGTTATCCTGGCGAACCCCTCCACGAACCGCCAGTAATAGCCCGCAAGTCCAAGGTAGCTACGAATTTCCGCTACACTTGTCGGGCGAGGCCAATCTCTAATCGCCTCAACTTTCTTTGGGTCCACCGAGATGCCATCTCCGGATACAACGTGGCCCAAGAAGGTAACCTTCGAAAGCCAAAACTCGCATTTCTTTAATTTTGCGTAAAGCTTTTCCTTCCGGAGTATCTCCAACACGAGTCTTAAATGCTCTTCATGTTCTTCTTCGGTCCGAGAATATACCAATACATCGTCGATGAATACCACGACGCACCGGTCCAATATCGGTCGGAAGACTCTATTCATCAAGTCCATGAATGCTGCTGGGGCATTAGTAAGCCCAAACGGCATTACCGTGAACTTATAATGGCCATACCGCGTACGGTACGCCGTTTTGTGCACGTCTTTGGGCCGTATCTTCAACTGATGATACCCCGACTGCAGGTCAATCTTCGAGTATACCCTTGACCCTTGCAACTGGTCGAACAGGTCATCAATCCTTGGCAACGGGTATTTGTTCTTGATCGTCACCCTATTCAACTCGCGATAATCAACGCAGAGTCGAAGTGTGCCGTCTTTTTTCTTTACAAATAGCACTGGAGCTCCCCACGGGGACACGCTCGGCCGTACGAAGCCCTTATCGAGCAAGTCTTGTAGCTGGGCTTTCAATTCCTTCAACTCCACCGGTGCCATTCTGTACGGAGCCTTCGAAATTGGCGCCGCCCCGGGAATCAAGTCAATCACAAACTCGACTTCCCGATCCGGGGGCAATCCCGGTAACTCCGCGGGGAATACATCTGGATACTCCCGCACAACTCGAATACTCTCCAATTTCGGGTACTCTTTTCGAGAGTCTACGATGGTCGCCAAGTAGGCCTTACAGCCGCCTTTGATCATCCTTTTCGCCCTCACCGTCGATATAGTGGCTGCAAAGCGTTTGCCCTTACACGCCCGGTAGACAAACTCCTCTTGGTTAGGTTCACGGAACGTGATCACCCTTCTTTCACAATCTATAACCGCGTAATACTTAGAGAGCCAATTGATCCCCAAGATTACCTCGAATCCCCACATTTCTTTCAACACTAGAAGGTCGATCGGCATAATCCAATCGCCTATTTGCACTGGGCAGTCCAAGCACTCATCGTAAACATCGATCGAGTGTCCGGGAGTGTTCACCGACCAATACTCCTCATTATGAGTGATCTCTATATTATGAGCTTGCGCAAATGATGCTAATATGAATGAATGAGATGCACCCGTGTCAAATATGGCTCTAGCCCTAGTGCCTTTAATCAGAATAATACCTGCCACGACGTCGTCGGGAACGATGATTGGTGGCTTCTCCACCTGAGTGGCAAATACTCGCCCACTAGGCGCTCGTGTAAGATATGGATCCCGAGGATCTAAAAGGTAAGTAACACCTAGAGGGGGGTGAATAGGTGTAAATCCGGCAAACTCGAAAAATCTCGATGTAAACAATACAAAATAGCGGAAATTAAAACAGCACACCAAGAATTTAACGTGGAAAAACTCCAATTCGGAGTGAAAAACCCACGGGACCGATCACGCAAAGAAAATCCACTAAGAAAACTTGAGTACAAGTGATTTCGACAAAAACACACGACTCAATTTACTGATTTCTCGTTGATGGTGATCTTTGCCGGTCCTCGATCGATAGGAATCCACCAATCGACCTCGCTGCAACTCCTCGCAGCGTCAACGCCTCAACTCCTCGAAGCGTCCTCCGAATCCTCGGCTTCACACGAAATCCACGTGCCGAACCTCCTTCCGGAGCTTGTAGAATCGAAGATTTGTGGTGATTTAACGTTTGAATACCATAAGCTATGGGAGTTCACCTATTATCAAACATCTACTTGATTCTCGTAAGAATTATTGAGTAACAACGAAGAATCAAGCCGATGTCGATTGCTAGAAACTCATCTAAGCATTGAAAAGGAGAGAATTGAGTTTCTAGGGTTTAGAATTGGTAAAATATTCGAAGCCTTAATTTTAGATGACCCACATAGCTTATTTATATGTTTTGAAGACTTAGAAGTAGACTAGGATTGCAAAAAGTCGATTTTAAAAACCTGTGTCGTCCTCAGAGACCGGTCCTGTCGGGGAGACCGGTCTGTGAGAGACCGGTCTCTCAAGTGAGAAACCGGTCCCTCCCTGCGTGACCAAAAACCCCACGTTCGGGAATCGGTCTCTCAAACTTGAGACTGGTCCCTCGCTGCGCGACAGAATCACCACGGTTCGGGAACCGGTCTCTCATCACAGGGGACCGGTTGCATCAAGGTTTACGCAGTGAGGACCTTGGGGGAACCGGTCTCTCCATTTTAGAGACCGGTCCCAGAACACAAGAAAGTTCAGAAAAGTTATTTAAAAACAATCTAAGCCTTCTGAACTTATTTTAATTATGTATCTTCACCACAAATGATCTTTTCTTCATACTTTAGGTGTCGATCTTTCCGAATGAGTCTTTGTCCTCCAATTTGAATCTTTGCTCAAAAACTTCTGCGATCAACTCTTCAAGACTCCAAACAACTTTACGAAATTCGCCAACCTATAAAATCCTTAACAATCTCCCCCTTTGGCGATTTCGTGACAAAATATACTACAAAGCTTGTATACAACCAATAAGTCATAAAAAGAAGATCATCGCAATCACCAAACGATAATCTCCTGCATGATCAATCCAATAAACAAAAATTACACTTTTATAACCTTAATACAAACTCTATGACTTAGACATGGAGTCTTGAAGTCTTGAATTATTCCTGCAAAAACATTCTCAAAGCATAATCAAGATTCAAGTATCAAGAAGTATCAAGAAGATCAAACAATCAACTAAAGTTCACACAACACTAAGTCAAACACCTAAAGCATTAAAACAAAGTTCAAAACACCTAAAGCATTAAAACAAAGTCATCTTAACTAAGCAAAGCCCTAAGCAAATGCATCATCATCATCATTAAGACCATCCCATCTCCCCCTTTTTGTCAGAAAGCGCCAAAACGACAAAAAGAAGAAGCTCGGAAAATCCTAGTCAGAATCATCTCCTGGAGGTAAATCCGCCCGACAACATCCTAATTTGTCAAAAATCATATTCAACAAGCGCTTCATCTTGCTCACATCCTTACGAATTGCAGTTTGTTCGGCAGACAACTTTTGTAGCTCCTCAGATAAACGTTGCTGCTCGCGATACATCGATGAAACGAAAATATCCTCCTCAGAAATGTCCATAGAAGGACGGGAAGAAGTAGCAGTAGCAGGAGGTGGAGCTGCTAGAGGGGTAGAAGCACGTTGAGACGGCGTACGAAGCTGCACCGAGGACTTTACAAACGTCCTTTCATTGATCCGACCTAAACTGTGTTCGTATGATGTACACCTAACATCCACCTCACGAAGTCGCAAAATCCGCATAATTATCATAGGAAATGGTAACCTCTCATTTTGCCCAGAGGTTTTGATGTCTTTCGCCATCCGCCGCCATATCAGAAACGGAATATTCATGTTAATGTTTCTTGCACTCACAATATCTGGCCTACCCAAGAGATACATGTACAGAATCCGATCCCATCTCAAGATTTTCGTGTTCGCGAGAGGCATGATGTTGTAGCAAACCACAAAGTTCAGAAATCTGTATTCCATTTTAAAATCTTCGGACATAACCATAATTCCGTTTGATTTAGTACCCGGCATGCAGATAGTGTTTACGACACGGTTCCAATCGCGAAGTGAGTCGAACCCGGCCTGCAAATACTCCACTCCGTCAGTTTTAGCTTCCATCTCAAGCACCGAAGCTATTGTCGCAGGAGTGATGGATAACTCAACACCACGGACAGAAGTCTTAAACACGTACGGACCCCCATCGGAATCACTGAGGTGACCTGCTCTCATGTAGAATTCTCTGATCAACTCCAAGCAATAACCGGTTTGCTCCGGGAAATCACAAATCTGATGAAGATTCCCCTGTTCAAACAAATCCTGAAAACCCGGCACACAACTAATAATACTGGCCACCCCAACATCTCGCTCACCAATGCAGTGTTTCGACGAATACATTGACCGTCGATTAGATGGAACATCCTGTAGACTGCGACGTGGAGGTTCAGAGCCCGGTTCTCGAATCTCAACACCCCCGGACTTACGACGACTGGGACGTTCAGTTGCTTTTCCTTTGCCTTTATCCACAGCTTTTCCTTTTCCCTTGCCTTTCCCAGCGTCCTTTTCCTTAGCTAAAACTTCAGGAACAAAAGTCTCCCAATCCTGCTCGTCCTCCTCAGATTCATCACCCGGGGCATACTCACTCCCTTCATCTTCCGGTTGTTGCTCAACCGGCCTCTTAGCCGAGGAGCGCTGTCGCTTGCTACCGCGACCACCCCCAGCCATAAGGACCACAAGAACAAGTAACCACGAGTACATTTTCGAAGAAATCCCTGTCAAACACAACAATTTATATATATTTTGAACATTTGAACAACAATTTGTGATTAAAAAAATTTTAGCAAATTGATAAGTAGCAAATTGATAAGAAGCAAATTGATAAGAAATATACTCGATAATCCTATGGCACTTAATCATGAAAATCATGGGCAAATCAAGCATAAAAAATCAGTAAAATACCAATTTTCGAAAAATTTGAAAAATTAGGTCTGGATGAAAAAAACATAGCCAAAACAACCAAACAAATGCATCAAAATATGAAATAATGCATAAAAATGTTTGACTAACATGTCTAGAGGTAAGATCAGGGCAAAAATGAAAAGATCTAACAACATAATGGACAAATCCTCCAAAAATTGAAAAGAAAGCATAAAATTCGGATTCTAGGATAACAATGAAATAAAATCCGAGAATCATACCAAAATCAAGTTGAAATTGATGAAGATTTGAAGCAAAAGCACCCTAGGTATGTTTAAAGCCCTGAGGAGAAGTTAGAACGAGTTTGGTAAAGTGAGAAGAAACCGGACCGCAAACCCTTATATCGGTCCGGGCGGAGGGACCGGTCTCTCTTCCCTAAGACCGGTCTCCGAGCCAGAAAATTTTCAAAAATTTTAAATGCAGCTCGAAAAATCCAAGAAAAATGAAGGATATCTCATAATATTTAATCATCACAAATAACCTATTTTCATCCCAAAAAAAAACTTTGAATAAAATTTCATAAATAAATTTTGAAAAATCAATTTCAGGGATATTCAAAATTTCAAAATTTTTAAACCGAAAATCAATAAGAATTCTTGATATATAAAAAATAAAATCCCACACATCATGCAAGATCTAGAAATAAATTGTATCATTTTATCATCATATTTTGTTAAAGAAAATGAAATAAATATTTCTCAAAAATGTGAAATTAACATAACATGATTAAATTGAGTTATGCACATCGTTTGAGACAGGAGTGGCTCTTTGAGCATCTTTTATTAACATTCCACCTTATATCAACTACAAGATGTATAGCTCTTTGAGCATATTATTCTTACTTTTTCTCTTTCTGAGAGGTACTTTTCTTTTGTCGCACATAGATACTTTAATCAACATGTGGTAGCTGCACACACTAACAGGACGACCGGGGTGGTAGCTCTTTCCTCCATGTGGTGGTAGTTTTCACACTCCCAGCAGGGATGTAACTCTTTCCACATCTTGAATTTCAGAAATATTCATAGCTAGAATCGAAAAGGCTCCCCCTAAATTAGTGCAACCCTCAAGTTAAAAATATTATAGTTATTTCAAAACAGAGAAAGATTTATTCATCTCAAAACTAATAATCAAATAAATGATTGCAACACTCAAAGTTCGACGCATGAGGTGCTGGATATGATTCAACATATTAACTAGAATCTGAATGATTTGATCGTTTAAAAATATGCCAATAGAGAATAACCCTGACAGTGATCAATCAAAAAATAAATATGAAATAATTCAAGTCATAGACCAATTCACGTCCCAAAACAGCAAGATTATTCTCGAAATTCAATCTACTGTCAAACACTGAAAATCATGCAAGAA